>NW_020222919.1:0-38426 GCF_003070985.1 Temnothorax curvispinosus | reverse complement strand
TATTCTTAATTTTAACTTCAGGAAAGAATACCACCAATGGTGGAAGATTTTTTGTATATATGTGACGGCGCTTACACGCAAAGGGAGCTGATCAAAATGGAAATAAGTATTTTAAAGATAGTCAATTTTGACCTGGGAATACCTCTCTCTTACAGATTTCTTCGACGTTATGCCAGGGTAAGATATTCACAAAGTTAACAATTTATATCGGGTATAAAATATCAGTCTTATTCAAATGGAATCTATATAAACTTATACTAATTCAATCACTATTATCTGAAACTAGTGTGCCAAGGTGTCTATGCCCACGTTAACTCTGGCTCGGTACATACTGGAACATTCTCTGATGGATTATACAATGATCAGGTTTAGCGATAGTAAAATGGCAGCGGCGGCGTTGTTACTCGCGTTGCTAATGAAGGACTTGGGAGGATGGAATCCAACATTAGAATACTATAGCGGTTATAAACTTGACGACATAAGAGATATTTGCAATCTTTTAAACCAGAGTTTGCATAGGAAACACAAAGAAGCATTAAAGACTGTCCACAGCAAGTACAGCCACAAGTAAGTATTTACTTTTTGCTATGTATTTTTTTTTATATATTGAACATGTTACACTTTATATATTACACACGTTATAATTTATATATACATATATTGAAACATATTTTCGTGAATGACCAATGTTTATTCGATTTTATTTGCATTCTAGGATTTTCTTTGAAGTAGCAAAGCTGCCCCTAAAAGAGACTTTAGACATATAAATAGAAAGAGTACTGAAGTAAGTCAAAAAAAGTGCTCCAAATTCAGTATATAAATACAGGCAGATGAATCATCTTGATAACAAAGCATTAGAAATTAAGACTAGTCGCGTATCGAATTGTTGGACAACCTAGACCTTAGTTAAGTGATCATTAGCATGCGAATAGCGGCGCTGCTCTCTAAATTGTATAATGCGTGAAACAAAGGCGTAAAAAACGTAAAAAATCTCGAATGCATGTCAAAAAGTTTTGTCGCGAAACCTCATTGAGTTTTTTACGAGTACACTAGATAGTATATTGACTCTCATTATCTTTATTATTATTATTTATATATACATATATGACGCAGTAATCTATATCATTTTACAGTCTTTGCTATTTGTATAAGTCATTTTACTAATTCTTTTCTTTTTTTTATTAAAAATTTATTTTAGCGCCACGCTTTTGTACCTTGCGAGATGAATTCTCAACCCGAAATTTCATCGGGTTTTTTCAATAAGCGAGAATAGACTGAAAAGTAATGCACATGTGCTCGATCGAATTGCTCGTAAATGAAAAGATGTATGTTTTCAAAATTTAAAGGAAAGAAAAGAATAAAATTTATCTGTTTTTTTACATGATTGCCTTATAAACCACATAAATTCTTCCCAGTGAAAAATTTTTTATGCGTAACGCCGTTCGCTTAGCTTTACCATCCACGGAAGAGTAAGACACACCTTTTGAGAAGAGAGATGCAAATCCCACGACGGCAGATTCATCAACCTAAATTGAATGTTTTACATCTGTCGCAGCAGGCTTTATTGTCACATGATTTTGAAGCATTTGGCTTCATATTTATAAAATTTTGCCAGTCTGTCGATTAAGTTGCTTATTTGTTATTCTATACACTAGCGAAGAAAATTCATTATTCTGTTTTGTTCCGAGGGTCCACCGTGCCTCGAGTAATAATATCAATTCAACACTCTAAACAATGACTAAACATTAAATTGCGTGTATTAAATCTAATTAACATAATATGCTTAACTATTTAGACATGTACTTTTTGAGAATCATCGAATAGAGCAAATTTTTTGCACATTTATTAGGAGTAATTGAACGAACACAACATACTGTCCCTATCTTGTGCCTCAGGATAATTGACCGTGTGCGTTGCTTTTCAGCCTGTCTCCTCGTAATTAATCTTAATCTTTTTTCGATGTCTTTCACGACGAAAGATATTTTAGGATTGTACTACCAATCGCCGATTGATAATACGAACATGATTACACGAAATGATTGTGCGACAGGTTTCACCGGAGATACTGCCATGTAAAGAGGTGTGGCGCGTTGTTACGTATCATTGTTGTATTTACAGTTAGGTCTCCGTATTTTTTCCTTGTCAGGATCAAGCTTGGCTTTTCTTGTCTTTCCCCTTCACAGTCTCCACACATTCCAATATTGACGTCCTAATCATTAGAATATTGGAAGTTGAAGAACAGGAGGAAGAACATAGAGAAACTGACTTAATTTCCGGTAAGGAAACGCATAGCGGAAGCCCGACTGTATGTAGACTGAATGAAGCTTATGTTGTTTGATGAGAAACTAAAATTTCTGTTACACGGTCTTGCTTAAGAAAAATGAGATATTTAATCGCAGACGATCAGACGAGGTAAAAATTCAATTCGAGACAGGATAGCCTGTGTCTAATCTCGTTCTATTTCTACATTATGGCAATTCGGTTAGATACAATGTAAACTTCCTGTTTTGTACATTTCGCGAAGTAAGATCTCTTTTCCATCGTAAACACGTAATTACTCAATTTCTGAGCGGCAAATGTCAGCCATTTCCGCTGGCAAATGTGGTATTATACGAGGTATATCTAAAATTTACACACCAGTTAAGCTATCGTTAATTTATCATTACGAAGATATACCTATAGTTCACTATTCTAAAATTTAAAGGAGAAAAGGTTGATTTATATACTCCTGCGTGCCAAAACTAAGCGTGATTATAAATTCGAAAAGAAAAACTCGCAATCCATAGACCCGACGTTTCGAAACCTGTAAAAGCGTACTGGGTGACATAATTCTCTTTTCCGAGAACAATTCAGGTAAAAAAAAATAGAAATCAATCAATAGAAATAGAAATGAGAAAAAACGATCTGTGATATTAACATTCTCTCATAATGTCACAAAACCGAAACGATAAGTGCGTGTGTCGTGCATTTTTATTTCCCTAAATACAGGGTGGCCACGAAATCTCTAACTGAAGGGCTCGGTGTAAAAAAAATGAAACAAGTCCATAACTTGGACGTTTTATTTCGAATATGATTTTTGCATCTAAAATGAACCTATCACATTCTTGCGTTCGACGGGGAGATTGCTTATCACATTTGGAACTCTTACAATATAATCTACTTATATAATCAGTATTTATTTATATTTTGAATAATTTGAAGAAATACAAGAGAGACGAAGCATTAAATATCTTTAATGCGAAGAAATACAAGATAAAGCATTTACAAAAATAATATAACAATCTTTTAGTGTGTACAAAAAATAAAGTAACTTAGAAAAATAAGAATATATACATATGTAATTAATTACCCGGTAGATCAATATGCTCTCGATTGCTCTCATAACCCAAATCCCGCGCGCAACACCCTTTGTACTTCTTATTTGAATGAAAGAAATGCTCAAATATTCAGTATATGGTGAATATGTAGAGCGTATTTGAAAAATGAAACAAAGGAATTTTATAGCTACCCAGTATAATACATGCAGTAATTTTTGAGCAGCAAATCCAGCAAAATTACTTATATACAGTATTTATATTAATACTTTTATGCGAAAATATGATAATGTAACGCGCACCTCCGGAACATTAACTGTCGTTAGATTTCTTAGTTACCTCAAAAAAAAAAGCGAATATAGATAAATAAAAATTACATATACTGTACATATATAATCAATCGCAGATTTTCATCTGTATATATATTGTACCACTATTTAATTAAGGCAAGATCAAAGTAAATTGATGTAATGAATATATATATTATATATAAATATAAGATACATGCGCGATCATAAAATTTGGTCTAAATTAGGCTAGTGTGTATATAATTAGTAATATATTTTTCTACTATCGATAAATTGACGTTTATTACGCTGCGATAAAAGATGTGTGTATGTGCATTATAAATAAGATGTAATTTAATAAAATCGTAAGAACACTTATTAGCTTGTGCATTATTTTATCTGGAAGTAATTGGAGAAGGAATCTTATTTCATTGTTAATTCGTTCTTAGTCAAATAAACCGATTATTGAATCACTATTATGTATCACAGAGATCGATATTTGCGAATCAATCTCTATTCTAAAAGTAAATTGCGACTTCTCTTTTATATTAATAGCAATTGTTCGAATCTTACATCTTTATTTACATGCTTTTTTAAATAAATATTTTGTTAATAATTATTATATCAAGAATTAGAGCTATGTCGTGTGAGAGAATGTAACAAAGAGAGAAACGTCAAAATTTCTTTCTCACTAAATCTATTTACTCTAATTTTAATTTTTCGCTTTTTAAAGCTGTCCATAAGTAAACAATACAAACTTTAAATTCAGTAAAAATCAGGTACGTGCTTACTATTATTAGATTCGACTTTTACATAATAATTTTATATTATTTGTGTTAATTGATAATATCTGCAGCTATAAAATTACTATCGGCTACTCGAGAATCTTATTGCTATTTATAAAATAAATTCAAGGAAATAATACTTTTCGTTCATGTTTGCTATGCTCGAATAAACATGCATAAATATGGTTAAAACTTCTCTATCCAAGTCTATCAAAAGAGTTAACTACATGAATGTATAACAGGTTTGAAAAAAATTTATTACGTGTATATGTATATATATTATATATATACATATATATATATATATATTATATATTATATATTATTATTCTTTTTAAAAGTTTATTACTTTCTCTATAACAGTTTATCTTGAAATATGATGTATATTGTTAATTTGCTTGGCAAATAAAGTCGTGTGTGTGTGTGTATGTTCTGTAATAAATTACTCGATTTATACATCTAAGATTTTTCATAGATCGATACGTCTCTGAGTATCCACAGAGGATGTCTAAAGACATCCTGTGGACATCTTTCGTTTGCAGATTGTTCGAAAGAAAATTGAAATTCAATATGTATATATCACAATGCTTCAGTCTTCGCTATAATGTATGTATGTCTCGTTCACTCAATATCCTTTTTTCGAGACTGAGGCACAAGTAGTATTTTTAGTTACGTGAGTAGAGGATAAAAAAAATCTGAACTTCTACTACGAGTCCCTACCCCTAGTATACGTTTTTGTCCGAGATTTACAGTCCGTCCTTCACTAGTCTTGCAGCTTTCTACGAATATGTTAGAAGTCATAATTAAGCTCGAATGAATTGACTTTCACTTTATAGTATCTAACAAATTGTCTAAATACCATATCCAAGATATTTTAATCTCTTGAATATGTGTTGTTAAATATATTTTACATATTAGTAATAACATCTCAGATAAAATCAAAGCCTAAGGACACCTAAAAAATCTAAACGTTCCTTACAATTGTTTATTGCCCGGCATAAGTCTTATAAGATGTCTTCTGGACTTGAATGGCTTGTCGTGCTTTAATATACATATCCTATTCTAAATAGCGTAACAAAGAACGTTCTCGTCATTCGTCAGGGCTTCTCGTCCCTCGAAATTCGTCTGGCGTGCAACCTCATGCATCGAGGACACTCGAGTTTGTCGGACCTGTGCTTGCAATCGATATGGAAGCACGCGCCACATTTTTCACATCGTGTCACTTTTGACAGATCCCACGGAAATATCACATCCTTAGAACAACATAGCTCGCAGACAAATCCTCTAGCTTGACACAACTGAAAGAGAATACATAAGATATAATTCTGCCTAACAATCAAGTCATTCGGTATCTAAGGATGAACAATTTTATCGATGTAGAATAAAATAAATGAGAAATTGAGTGAAAAATCTTATTAAATTTATTAAATATTGCATATTCTGCTGTTAAAAAAGTCTCATTTAAGTAAAACTTGAACTTAAAAGAGTCTAATTAAGCTGTTTTAATATTAATATAATCGTTTGCAAAACTAAATCTTTTAGATTAAATTGAAGATTAAAATAAAAATTAATTTTTGAATTATTGGATACCTCGCAATCTACAATGTGTGCGCAACAAATTTGAACAAGCTCCTGCAGCCTGGCGCACAGCACACCGAGTTTGACGTTTATTAGGTCTTGAATCGAGTACACATGTGGATCGTTTATGATGTAATTTGGTTCCTTCTTCAGCACGTCTTGAAGACTATAACATAGAAGTGGATGCCATCGAACTATTATATCTATTCACAACATAAATTTCAAAATTGCAAAAAAAAAAGATTTACCTGGTCGCGAACCGACATGCGAAGGAAAAATCCTTCAGGAAGAATAATTTTGTGCGCAAGAGTCTCGTTTTGTCCAGTTGCTTTATTCGTCTGTATAATAGCGGATTCAAGTCGTTCACTTGAAACAGCGGGTCCGACATCATTTGATCCAATAATCGATATGAGAAGTTGGATACGGGATACCTGCAGAGCGTCAAGAAACATTAAAGAAACATCGAAACGCGTTCGTTTAGTTTTGGCGAGCAGTTTTTAAAGAGGTCCTACCGGTTGAAATCCCATTTCGATAGAATTTTCCCAGGTATAAATGCTACCTGGTTCGTGTGACAGCCAGTGCAGAAGTATCGACCCAGATACTCGCAGTACCGAAACCGATTGGCATATTTCACGGCGACCTTCATGCCGCAACCCGCGCACCTATAATTCTGCTTCGCTATCAGCATCCGTCTTCTAAAAAAATTTTTAAAATCAAAGCACTGGCTAAGCAAAAAAAATTGTCAAGCGGAGTTGCCGCGAGGAGAAAGAATACAAATAGATAGAGTGAAGATAAACGAGTTTGTATACGCAATGAGATCTAATGTAGATTGCATTGTTACTAGAATTTATATATATTTTAAAGATATTCGCAGAATTCATATTTATAGGATCAATCAGTATAATAAAAAATAATAGTAATGCATCTCTCTCTCTCTCTCTCTCTCTCTCTCTCTCTCTCTCTCTCTCTCCCCCCCTCCCTCCCCCCCTCCCCCCCCCCCCTCCCCCCCCCCCTCTCTCTCTCCCCTCCCCTCCCCCCTCTCTCTCTCAATATTCTCATTATCTAAGAATGACAATAAAAAGATAATAAAGAATAACATTAAGAGGTTTATAAAAATTACTATTCTTTTCTCTTGGCACTTACACCGGTGGTGGATGAGGTGTGAAAATAATCTGCGGGCGCGGCGGGGCCCATTCGACTGTCCCCCTCAACGGAATAGTCCGCGCGTCTTCAATCTCGACCTCGTCGGGACTGACCGGCCAACTCTTCGGCATCGGCAATAAGCGTTGCGGCGCGTCCTTCTCCGAGACCAGCCACTGCAGCTCGCTCGCCCTTGGCAGCTGCTTCTCGCTAAAGCGACTGATCAGAGATAGAGCTACCCCTTCAGCGGACATGCTACTTTCATTAGAGTCCGTGGCAAACCTCGCCGCACGCGATTCCGCGTCCGAAAACGACGCAGTCGACGCGGACATACCGCCGTTCCTCAACCTCCGCTCGTCGTCCAGTTCCGAGTCCTCCGTGGACACGTTGTCCGAGGAGCTACCCGAGGACGTGGACAACGGGCTGACGCTCTGATCGGTGGTCGTGGTCGTGTCGGTCCTGCCGTCGCTCAGCAGGTCACCGCGGCTCCAGCCTCTGCCTCGACACTTCTCCTCCTGGCGTTGCCGGCGTCGCAGCCGGATCCGTTGCTTCAGCCGATTGATCTCTTCGTCGCTCTCATCGTCGGCCGCATCGTCCAGCAGACGACGCTGCAACCGGTTGCACTTGACCTGCTCGATGGCGGCGATCATCGCCTCGCAGACGCTGAAGTGCGCGTTCTCGCGATCCAACTCGGCGTCGTGGGCGCGCGAGAACCGCGCCGAGGACAGAAAGCTGGTTAAACTCTGGCCCTCGACCGGACGTGGGAAGTACCCGGTCGCCATCGGCTGCACGCTACTGCCGCCGTCCTCCATGAAACTCTTCCGCGGCGTACGAATGTCTTTCTGGCCCTCCACCTCCATGCTCCAGGAGCCCGTAAATTCGGGCGCCGAGCCCGCCAAAAAGGACGTCTTTTTGCGAGTTGTCCACTGATCCTGCGTCTTCGTCTCCGCCGATTCCGTAATTGAAATCGGCCGTGTCTCCTCAACCATATTTTTGACGTTCTCGTGAATGCTCGAGGAAACCTCTGGATTTTCAAAAGCTTTCTTACTCCGACCATGTCTAGCTTTTGTTCGATTTCTCGTCTTCCTGATGGGTGTTTTCGGCTTCGCCGTGAGCTTGTCCACGTTGGAATCAACGGGCTGTTTCGAGTCCGAGTAATTGATATTGATGATCTCCGCCAATTCAACGGTGCGAGGTCGATTATTGTTACTGTTGCTATTGCTGCTTTCTAGAATTGTCGGCGAAATCGCGGCTGAATTTCCCACGACCGCGCCGTTATGACTCTTGACCAAAGCGGGTAGACTGTTCCACGTTTTCAGAGATACGTCGTCGATTTGGGAATCCCTTTGTGACTCACTATTAGTGATAACTTGTATGGATTTTGACATCTGATTCTCAGTGCTGTCCGTGTCGTGCGACACAGACTGCGTTGAAACCTTCAGTTTGTCCAATTGACATTTAGTTAGAGCACTCATGCTCTTGTCTCGCGCGAAAATATGACTGACGCCAGAAAAATTTACGGGATACGAGGACGAGCGACGATGGCGCCTGGGGCTCGCTTTAGGGGATATCCACGTCGACGAGAACTGCAAATTAAAATAGAAGAAAAAGAATGATTTCATGCACTGAAATCCATCATAAACAGTATATCGTAATATATTTAAATTAAGCAAATTTCTGATCAAAAGTCTGGAATTTTTAATTTTGGAATTCAAAATTTAAAAATTTTTTATTTTAATGCAAAAAAATTAACCAAGAGGAGATTAATATAAAGTTTTTGGCTTATGCAGTTGCTTTGTATGAAACGAAGAAATGTTAAAACGCTACTCACCAAGCAGGGGTCGATTTCTGCGAGCAATACAGACTGATTCCTTTCGACTGCTCGTAGATACAAAAGCGTCGCTTCTGCCAAATTCTCTTGACAAAGGAAGGCCCATGGTTCCAGACAAGAAAGCAAGTGTTCTTTATCTGATAGAAGCCATGACAATTTATGTGATAGGGAGTGACCCTCTAAACTGTAAATTAGTACTTTTAGTGTTTGTTTATCGTGATAAGAAAACTCCTCGAGATAGGAACACATTCAAAGATACACCATATTTATATAGGGTGTTTCCTAAAGTAAGTACAAAAAATTGAATATTCCGTTGACTTATTTCAGGAAAAAAAGGAAATTTCAGGAAGACATCCTGTATTTTAAGAACAAAGCAGTTTAGGGCATATGTTTATCTTTTCTTCCTAAAATAAGCCACGGAATATCCCCTTCATTTTTTTTTACCTACTTAAGAAACACTATAACTGCACATATTATATATTTAATAAAGAAAAAAATAGTTACTTACCTTTTGTACAGCCACAACATGTCCTTCTTGGATGTTATTCTAGTTGGCAAATTGCATAAGTAATCCTCGTTTTCCAACAATACTGGCGACGTTGCCAAAGACGGTTGGAGCCAATTTAGTCCTTGAATGAATATCCAGCAATCTGGTTCACCCTTAAAAAATTTGTTCACAATATGAGCTTTATATGTCAAGATTTTCTTCAAGTAATATGTATAAAGCAATTTGTATCTATATAGTTGCGGTAAATTCTTTTATCATGTAACAACCTTTCAATATTAAACCTGATTATTTAAAAACAAGAATGCTTTAAATTGGCAATACCGACATAATTGAAATCTGATAGAAGTAGTCCATAAAAAATAATTATAATAAAATTGCGATAATGGTAATTCTAAGAAACTCTGGGAACGACAAACTCAACTAACATTGGGATCAAATATACGACATCCGTGCTTGAATATCCGCTCCATTACACTGTGCAGCCGGTTCAGGCCACCGTAAACATTCCACACATTGGACACCCCGTCGATCAGCAGACCCTCCACAGTGGAACGAAGACTGTGGAGGAGCTGCCACTGCTCCTTGCTATGAGCATTCTCAGCCATTCCTGTTGACAACAAAAATCATCAATATCTTTCGTCTACGGATACAATCTTCTGAATCTTCCTTAAATTCTCCGCTCACTTGGCCACAATTGACTACAACAACTGAAAGGCGACGTAAGGCTCTACCATAAGGACGGTGCACACGTGAGTAAGGCGATTCCTGCTCATGCCTTTCTCACTCGTCTCCTCCGCGAGAGACAATATATCTTTATAGATAAATTAACGCGTCATAATCATGCAAGGAAAAATTAACGCGGAACAGAACTATCAGAACGACACTGTTGGACGTTCAATCGCGCCCAAGTGAGGAGCGAAAGGTGCTGTCACGGTAGCGCCTGTCACCGGAGCATTCACTCCAATTCACTCGTCATTTTGCTCACCGTGCTAGCCGGAGCTCGTGCGCTCCGATACTGCGGATTACGCACTTACGTGCGACCGCCGCCCGCCGTAATCGACAACACGCGATAGCTGATAAGCAATGGGCGGGCAACTCCCGCCGTACTCGATCATGAACGATCACGATGAGCTGTCATGCGGCTCAGAATCGCTGTTTACGGCGTTTACGCTGGTAACTATAGGTAACTGCAATGACTGCAATCGTGACTGCAATCATCACGGAGGGACGAGGGTCCGTTGTCCCACGTTGTCCTTAGACACGAGCGATTCGATAGCGGGTCGCTCGCTATATCGAATCGCGATCTCGGCAACTTCAACGCTGTCGATAATCGTGAGTTATCGACGTCGCCGGTTCATTCATGACTGTCTTTTGATAAATAAGATTTTTCTTTATTTATATGTCATATCGCATTTTGTTACACACTGTTACAGTAATAATAAAAGTTCCTATTTTAAAATAGATACGAGAAAAGAATTTGTAATAAATATAGAACTTTAAAAATCGTAATGCTCGAGAATTTTGATTTATTGTGTATCTCGCTTTGCATATGCTTATTCTGTACGTCTAACACTGGTCTAACACTTTACTTACAATTTATAAAATACTGCGCGTATGATTCGATAAATTGATGGTTGATATAAGATATAATTATATACTACAATTATAATTATTTATTATAATTCAGCACAATTTACAATGACAACAAAGTATTATATTGCATACATATTTATTATCAGTTATCTAAACATCTTGAGAAGGCTGACCTTAATGATATTTATAACTCTTACATAATGGAAAACAAGATATGCAATTACACTCAAATCAATTGGACCGAAGAGTAAACGGTTTAATCAATCACACAACTGAGAGTTCATTGATAAAATTTCACAAAATATATGTGACAGAAACAAAATATTTATAAGATAAATTTGATTTTCGGCATTTATGTGCATCACAATAAAAATCTTTTAACGCTTTAACTATAAGAAAAAATTAACTATTTTTAATAATATCTTATTTTATTATATATAGCCAAATTAATCATATCAAAAAATTTTATATAATATGTGTAACATATTAAAAAAATTGTTTATTTTGTCACGTTTATTATTTGCGAGAGCTTATTGAATAAAGAGTGATCTTAATAAAATACTATAATACAATTACGATGCATATAATTGCAGTTATAAAATTGTATTATATATAGTGTATAATTCTACTACAATTTTCAGTGTAATTATATAATAGTTACGCACCTAATTTACAATGTCGTAAAACAAATTCTGTTTATTCGATGTTCGCATTGATACGCAATAAGTTACATATGAATTACGTCGGCGAATTAATAAAGTCAGGATCAAAGTCCGCGCAAGTCGACACCCCAAGCATTTGCGCGCACACGCAAGTGCGCTCGAGAGTATCGATATATATACTCGATATACTCTCGATAAACAATTATATCGACGGAAAGATCAGAAAGTTTAAAAAGTTTCTCTCTTTTCATAATAATTAATCTAATTTTCCACGTAATAAACATAAAAAAATGGATCTTCTATCGTCACGAACAAATGTACGTAGAAATTATTTTTGTTTGTTGACAATATTAAAATCTCTGAACTCATATTGAAATAATATAGGGATGAAAGATAAAAGATAAAAGCAGCCTGTACGTGAATTCGTGTATAAGCCAAAAACGCTGGAGCCTTTTATACTGTAAAAAAAAATCTCTCATTTTAAAGATATTTATAAAAAAAACCGGTTTTCGATTTCATTTAAGGAGAATGATTTATTATCTTGCTCGCGGAGACGAGGAAAAATTACACAATTACGTGTAGCTGCAATTTATTATGAATATTATTGAAGATTAGCGCGTTAGCGCAGACAGGATTAAAATCGCGATTCCTCCTTTACCGATCGTGTCTCTCTCGACCGCGGCGTTCCCCCTCCCCATCATGCGTTCCTTTTTTATACCCCGCTGACCCCGCGGTGCCAGTAGACAGTGGCAGACAGGGCGACAACCGACGAGACAGAAGACACGGAGTGTCGTTCGCACGCGGTGCCGCGCGTGACTCGTGGATTCTCGTTTTCCCTCGATGAGAGTGTGTGCCCGTCCGATCCGAATCGACTGAGATCATGGCGAGCTGCAGGCTGTTCGGCGCCCTCGCGCGCTGCTCCCGCGCCAACGCGAATTTCATTTCGAAATGCACAGGTGATTACGTGTCCGCTCCATGAAGAGGAGCGGGTATTCAGATATGCATCTTCAAGAAATACATATCACTTATACGCCGCCAGGCAATTTCACGTTCTTCTCTTGCGTGACGTTCACGCCGAATAAATATCGACCCGGTGTCGCGTGAAACGCGACGAAAGATTGAAGACACCGAAAAGAGGTTGAACAAAACCTCCGGTCGGCAACCAGTCTGGAGTAAAGGGAGACGTTCGATGAGGTTGCGAACGGCAATGGCGCGTAATTTATGCCGGCTCCGAGACGCGAACTATTCGTTAGGGAGCGTCGTTAAGTTGACAAGGAAAATCGGGAGCCGATTAGCTTTCTTTTTGACACTGGATATTCGCCAATACGTCAGGCCGGTACATCGGGCAAGATGCCGATAGGTGCGCCGGTGCGCGTTCGACCTTTGCTCTCGCAATCGAGAGAGGGCTGGCGATAAGGTCGATTAGCGCTAACTTCGCGCTGCCGAGATGATCGACGACGACTGGCACCGGCGCGACCGAATAAGTTATGTTATTTTGAGAAATACCTCGCTATATTCGCATTAGGGCACGGCACGGTGGCGGATCTCCGAGTATTACGTGATCGTGCCTGTACTTTCGTACTTTGAACTTAAAAGTCCAAAGTACGGACGCTCGTATAACTTCGTTAAAGTCGAACGCGCTGTTCGAAACGATGCCTGGATTGTTCAAACGACACAGTTGAAAAAAGAATTCCAACATTGCATTTACTGTAAAGAGAAATGATGGCTTTTGTTTGTCCCCCCTCGATACGATACATCGCCTAACTTCATTTTGCTATTTCAATCGAATTAAGATTCGAATTATATCGAATAGATTTGAAATTTACGTTCTGAAGTTGGAGCTTTGATGCTCAAATCGTTCGATCGTCGGAAAATTCCGAGAGTGCTTCATATATTTCAAATGAAACAAATATACTTCAGATATAAACAGAGATAAAACGTATACAGGTATCAATATTGATGTGATTTTAGATAATGGAAAGATTACATGATTATTTATAATTTTTTAAATACTTTCTTGCACTTTGAAAAGGAGAAGAATATGGATTAGAAAATTAAATAGAGAAAATATATGAAAATATAACAAATTTCATTAAAAATTATTATAAAGACGTTTATAATAGATTCGTCTTAAAAATTATATCAAGCTATTGAACTTTGAGAGATCAGGTTATAAATAAATTTCGAGACTAAGAAATTAAAAAGTTATCACATAACAAAACAGACTGTTCATTTGCAACCATTATTTGACAAAATTTACGCTTGACGTTTGATTAATCAACATATAATGCTTTATTTATGCCTGTGCACTTATGCAGATTTTTGCTTTTAACGTCAAACAACGATGACGAGAATATAGAATATAATGCGAATATATATGAAGCTTTATCACACAATGTAAATGTTGTAGATTAGATATTATACCTTAAAATAGAGGAATTATGTATATAGTTCACACACACACACACACACACACACACATGATAAATGTCAAAAGTTATTACGTTTTAAAAAAATAATGAAAAATATTACACAAGTAAATATAGAAGTGCCTTTTCGGTCGGGCTAGATCTCTATAGTTTAATTACACTTTTTTATATGAATTAACATACACTCCCATTTAGCAAACTGTACCTTGAAACAGTTTCGTTGGAACAGTAAATTCACATTAAATCGATAATGGATTTAACAATAATGCTAATAAGAATCTTTTTAAATCAAAGAATGCAAAGAATTTATTGCGAAATTACCTTAGTTAGGGTTCGAACCTCGATTTCTTGTGACGGGCATCTTCACAAATTCGACCATTGAGGCAAAATAAAAAGTGTTTTATTAATGAAATTCTAATTTTTTATTACATTGAAATTGTCTTGTATCTTATTTGATTATGTAATAACTTGGGAAAAAATATTAGCGTATTTTTATACGTATAGTCGATGTTACATTTGATTACTTACGTCTCGCATTTTTATATTTCTAGGTTTGCAACAATCGAGAACATTAGCAACCGTGGCAAATAGGAAATATTTTAAATGCAAAACCGTCGGCGACGTAGCAGTCATCACCATAGATTCACCAAATGTCAAAGTAATATATAGTAGTATATAATTTTGTATGTGTGTGTATACGTGTACACATGATTAAATATGATAATAAAATTATTTTAAAATTGGAAAAGGAGACCAGAGTACGTTAACACAGATTTTTATTTTAATTATTGTTGATATAGGTAAACACCTTAAACAAGGAACTAATGGGAGAGATAGAAGGATTATTGAATGAAATTCAATCCAATCCTCTTGTAAACTCAGCAGTTCTTATTAGTGGCAAACCAGACAATTTCATAGTTGGTGCAGATATTAGTATGTTACAAGCTCTTCCGGATGCAGAAGCTGGTTATCAAGTAGCGAAAGAGGGCCACAGAGTTCTAGATCTAATAGCGAATAGTAAAAAGCCAATTATTGCTGCTATTCACGGTTCGTGTCTCGGTGGAGGATTAGAGGTAACGTATTTTAACACTTAAAATGAATTACAAGGCATTTAGCTTAGCTGGGGAAATTAAAAACAGATGAAATTATTGATTATTTTATACAGGTCGCGTTAGCATGCCATTACAGACTCGCCGTTAACGACAAGCAAACCAAATTAGGAACCCCAGAAGTAAAGCTCGGGCTCCTTCCTGGCGGCGGTGGTACTCAACGCCTGCCCCAGCTGATTCCTCTTACCACCGCTCTAGATATGGTACTCACTGGTAAAAATGTTCAGCCCAACAAAGCGAAGAAACTTGGACTAGTGGATATCTTGGTGAATCGCCTTGGACCGGGAATCGGATCGCCCGAAGAAAAGTAAAAATATACAAATAAAAAGTGCACTTTCCTCTAACCAGATGCGCTTAAGCTTTTTACAATTTACACTAATTGCTTTGTAAGAAACTTTAATGATTTTAAGTCATTTATACCATAAATATTTAAAGGCCGGTTGTTCCAACCCGTTGGTAAGCTAACTAATAGTTAAATTATATGTCTATCTTTGTCTTCGAAGGAAAAACAAAGACATATCTATGATTTAACTATTAGTTAGTTTGCCAACAGATTGGAACAACCGACCCTAAATAACAATAATTTTTTTGCTCGCAATGATTTGTATCTGAATTTATATTTTTTATCATCTCACATATATGTTCATTCACGAACTCTTCAGAAAATATTTATCTCGTCTCTCATGTTAATTGCATATGTAATATCTCTTTCGCTAGAGTAAAGCTTTAATATTGCTGTGCATCAAAACTACATCGCATACTTAAGAATCAAATCACGTTTTCCAGTACGATGAGATATCTGGAGGAAACCGCGGTGAAAACTGCGCAGGATATCGCAAGCGGAAGACTGAAGATTGAGCGCGGTCCAAAATCTCTCGTGGACAAGATAACGCAACAGATTCTGTCCATCAACTTCGTCAAGGATCAGGTGTTCAAGAAAGCAAAGGCCCAAGTGATGAAAATGACGAATGGCTTATATCCAGCTCCGCTTAAAATTCTGGAAGTGGTAAGGGTCGGTCTGGACAAGGGTCCTGTTGCTGGATTTGATGCTGAGGCCAGGGGATTCGGTCAACTGTCGGCTACACCGGAATGTAAAGGCCTTACAAATTTGTTCTTCGGCATGACAGCATGCAAGAGAAATCGTTTCGGCCCGCCCAAGAGTGCAGTCAAGTCAGTCTTTCAATAAATCTTTGAGCAAAACTGATCAAAATAATTATCGATATTCTATTGCAATTCAATGTGCACAGAAAAGTTGCAGTTATTGGCGCTGGTTTAATGGGTGCGGGCATCGTCCAAGTCAGTATCGACAAAGGTTTTGATATCATTATGAAGGATACCAACGAGGTCGGACTGTATCGCGGCATAAACCAAATTCAGAAAGGTCTGGACGGTGCTGTGAAGCGTAAACGAATCTCCAGGTCCGTGTCTCTTCTATAAAAAAAAGAAGCTACGTATAAAAAAAGACAGATTTTTTTAACGGAAATTTTTTACACAGTATTGAAAAGGACAAGTATTTGTCACATCTCAATGCAACATTAAGTTACGACTCCTTCAAAGATGCAGACTTAGTGATCGAGGCTGTCTTCGAGGACATCGCCATCAAGCACAGGGTTCTGAAGGAGATTGAATCCGTAGTGCCGAATCACTGCGTCATCGCGACCAATACGTCCGCTATTCCTATCACAAAAATCGCTGCTGGTAGCAGCCGTCCTGACAAAGTAAAGTCAATGATAATTAATGTTTAATTCCAAGCTATTATTAATAATATCTAGTATTTAATAAATATTATTTTAATGTAAAATATTTATGATTATAAGAATATTCAATTTTTTAAATTAAATTGTAATTTTAAAAAGTATATGTGCGTAAGCTAATTAAATGCTATTTAATTTTTTAATTATAATAGTTGCATAAATATATAATGGATGATGAACTTTTCAAGACATATTTTTTCACAGGTAATCGGTATGCACTACTTCTCTCCTGTCGACAAAATGGAACTGCTAGAAATTATAACACACAAAGGAACATCTGAAGAGACGATCAAAACCGCTGTAGATGTTGGTTTGAAACAGGGCAAGATCGTCGTCACAGTCGGTGATTGTCCTGGATTTTACACTTCAAGAATACTTTCTACCATGTTGTCAGAAGCGGTTAGACTAATGCAGGTGAGCTACTATAGCGGCTATTTTTTACAGAAGTACGAAAAATAAATGATATCGTTTAGAATTAATTATTATAATTATATTATTAGAGAGTGACCGACCTTATTCTGCAGTATCGCAGTCATGTTGACATTGATTATTTCAATTCCAAATCGCGAATATAAAATGCGAATATAAATACGATGTAATCTGTTAAACAGGAAGGCGTAGAGCCGATGCATCTGGATAAACTGACAAAGACATTCGGCTTCCCTGTTGGCCCAGCCACTTTGTCCGATGAGGTCGGCATTGATGTGGGTGCTCACATCAGTGTTGATCTCCAGAAAGCTTATGGGGAGCGCTTTAAGGGAGGAGACGTAAATATTCTCGGCGACATGGTCAAAGCTGGCTTCCTCGGTAAGGTTTTTATCATAACGTGAAGAAAACTTCCGATGAATACAATAGATCAATCATTATTTTGCACGTGTTTCAGAAAAATCCGCATAGTTAATAATAGAAGAAATAAGATATCAACGATAGCCTATAAAAATATTAAAATGATAAAATCATACTAAAGTTAGACTTTCACATGTGAATTTTAGGACGCAAGTCCGGCAAAGGTATATTCGTGTATGAAACCGGCTCCAAGAACAGGGACGTAAATGTCGGTGCGTTGGACATTATAAAAAAGTACAGCCTCGAGCCTAAGGGTAGCACGTCCGACGAGGACCGTCAAATGAGGATGGTTTCACGGTTCGTTAATGAAGCAGTACTGTGCTTGGAAGAAAATATTCTAGCTAATCCCGTAAGTTAATATACTTCATGTTTATCTGACACCTTCAACAAGTTATTGAACAGTAAATAACAAAGATAGTAAAATATGAGATAGTAATTTAATTATCCCAGATTTCTATCTGTAAATTGAATTATAGATAACATATTCTATATCAGAATTCTATCTCGGGAAACAATATAATGGTTGCTCGAAATTAACAAATCATCAGTCTCAAAGGAAACCTTGCTTTCGTTTAATGGATAACAAAAGAACAATTCGATTATCTAAGTAACAGTTTTCATACAAAAATTTGAACAAAATCTGTTAAATTGTAACGCGTTTTATGCTTATGATACTTTATTAGTTTATTTCATGGAATCACGTCGATTTATAATTTGCACGTTAAATGTTAAATGGATCGTTTTTTGTTATTTTCAAAAACAGTTGCTTTTGCTCAATAACTTTGTTAAGTCATTGATCGTATTCTTAATTGAATTAGATAATTATCTAATTATAATTGTTTATATTTTCTTTATTGCGTTATTTACTAATATTTATATTTTAGTTGGAGGGCAATGTGGGAGCTGTGTTCGGCTTGGGTTTCCCGCCATTCACGGGTGGTCCATTCCGTTGGGTAGACGCGTACGGCGCCCATCGTCTCGTTAAGAAGATGGAGGAGTTCCAGAGTCACTACGGCGAAACTTACAGACCGTGCCAGTTACTGCGCGATATGGCGGCCGATTCTACGCGAAAATTCCACCCAAAGTAAAAGTTCGATAAGGATCCATTATCGGCATATCTTCATTGATTGAATGTTCATCCGAGAGCTGTATTATATTTGTTCGCTTCAGAGTCAGAAAGAGAAAATGCATCCGCGAAATAGGTGCATAAATTAAGCCCTTTGTTATCCTGCAACTCAACTTGGAGTTCTCACTTGTTATATCTTGTGTGTGCTAATTTGTTGAAAGGTTAATTGGAAGAATGTTTACCATCTTTTTCTAATTACCTAGAATAAACACAAACGATATGCGAACGAATTTATATATATATATATATATATATATATATATATATATATAGGACTATACACGTATTTATGTAGACGCAATCACACACTGGATCTTTCAGACGTAGTCGAATATTTTTAACTCTGATAGAAGTCCATATTTTCGAATTTTTTTCCAACAGAATACCAAACATCAGAATATGATTATAAAATCAATTCAAATCTATTTGTTAAATTTGTAAATTATAAAGGTATAATCCAAAAGAAATTTTCAAGAATATTAACGATTTTTAAAATTTTCACCGGGATTCACATTTATGTGTGTAGTCCTAAGATTAATAGTCCTAATAACATTGTTAATTTCTTAACATTGTTAATAACATTGTTAATTTCTTAACAATGTTATTTCTGATTAATGTTTCAGTGAAAGAATACATTAACAGACAAAGACATTAAAAGGTATGCAGCTTTGACTGTACTTAGCACAATTTTATTCGCGCGAGATACAGTATGACGCGATTCCACGTGTGCAGGTCAAATGGGAGGGGCTATAATGCGTGGCACGCATAATGCGCCGAGGCTGTCGCGACTTCTAGAGTACCATATATTTTTGGACTTGGTATTTACACGTCCCGCGCCCAACGACTTTTCGCGAACATTGTAGATAGACTCGTGCATTTATTAATTTCAGAGAATTTTATATGCCGCAGATATTTGATACCTTTGCAAATACTTTTACAATATTTGTTGTAAGTTAGGCGAAGCCTAACGTAACAATTGTATATCTATTTTTGCAAAATTTACTACAAATAAAGAGTTTCTATACTGAACTGTTTCTATACTCTCCGATTTTTATTACTTTTTTATTCTTCTTTTATTACTTTTTGATTGAATGTCTATGTCTATGAGTGTCTATAGACTCTATGTTATTGAGTGAAAAATCAGAAGAGTTTAACATTCTTCGATATTCCTTCCACGCGTAATATAAATAAATTCTGTGAGTTGTATAATTATGATTCTTTTTTTGAAATTCCGTCTATTAATCCGCAATTTTTATTGATTTGAAATGTTTCGTTGATCTACCTATGATATTATGACGTCAGCAAAAAAATCACTCGTTTTTGTACATGATGAACACGATCGATCGTTCCGATTTCATTTAAAAAAATCTAATAAATCAGTCCGATAATTAATATTCTCCGGAATTGTGCGCATGCAGACGTAATGTAGAAATGGAAATATTTAGCTTGATGCAACAGTCGAGAGATGTTGCACTCTTATTTGCGCCGATATCATTTCTTCCACTCGATTCTGGAGCAATATAATTAGATACGTATTTTACGTCCGTATCAATTTCCTCGTTATTTCCAAATCACCTTTAATAGATTTCCACAATTTCTTAAGCCGTAAAAAGGATTCGTAATATTAGATATTTTCAGAAATTAACACTTTAAGTAATTTTGATAAAGCATATATAATTTAATTCATAAAACAAATTAAGCTCCATTAGATAGGCTTGTTGTAATTTTTATAATTATACAGGATAGAGCAACTAACTTGCACACTTTGAATACGTTCTAAATTACATGTGTTTTGTAAAAAATTGTTATGTACAAAAGTTACATAGAGTTTCATGGGGGGGAGGGCACATTACGTAGAGTCCGTATTTTTTCTGTGAGTAAGGGCATTTCGTAAGAGATTTAGAAATCAATTTTGTTTTTTTAAATAAAACCTTATATTTTTTGTGTCAAAATTCGAAAAAGTTGAATTCTAAATAAAAATGAGTTAACTTTTATTATTCCTACTAAAACAGTTAACGAGATAGTCTGCATGATTGAAGCGATTGACAAAGTCTCTGGAACGTCCATCGAGATGATTGATTTTGTTTACGATATTTGCTAGCTCTTTTTGCATTTTCACCACAAACATTAGAAGCATATCCATCTTTTCGCTATTATTAAATCTCATTCTAGATTTTTTCGTTAATTCTGATAATCACATACAAAGACCAATGATATCTTCGATATATAACTGAATCGCCAGACATAACAGACGATCGTAAATTATTAAGGTAAAATTAAACGTATTAATAAACATTTTCAATTAATAAGCACTACAGGTGTTATTGAAATCTATGATGTAATCAAATCTACAAAACGAGTTTTAATATATAAACACAAACAAAAAAAAGACAAAACTACTTTTAAAAAAAGTATGTAATATATATTTAAAAGTTTATTATTTCTCAAATACGTAAAATATGACTTTGTTACAAATTTAACTTTAGTGTCTAATAACGCGCAATGCAGCGAATGTCGAACGCGCGAGCAGGCCGCGAGGCCTGTAGTGTCGGTTAGCGATCTCGTTCGAAAATCTTCGTTGAACGCGAAAATTCGCGATTCCGTCAAGTATTTGCGTTCCGTCTCGCGAGAATTGGAATCGGTCGTGCACGTTCGCCAGGTTCTCCTCGCCAGACGAATTTCAATAAAGGCGAACCACACGAAGGGTAATCGCGAGGATATTTTGCGTCATCTACCGGTCCCAGCACACCTGTTTGTGACATTAAACGTCGCCTCAATGAGACCGAGTCCTTGGCTGATGCAAGAAAATCAGAAATTTCGCGAGAGCCGTTACGCGCGACGACGACGACGACGACGACAACGACGACGACGACGACGCGCGACGGCGACGACGATGACGGGGCGTTGTTTTTGCTCGTCCTGTTTCTGGCGTACAACCCGGCCCGGAAAAGTCCGACAGAGGTGTGGCTAGACCGCCTTCTAAATGGAATGTTAAACACGGGCATTTTCTACAACATAGTTCCCCGCTTGTATAATATCTTTCTCACGTGGGACGTCATTTATTAAATCAATCAACATCAATAATCATCTGCGATAAGAAACGTCTCGACGGTGCGCGCGCGAAATGTGGCTTAGATGACACGATAAGAAAAAGCGTCTCGAATCATTGCTGATAAACGTATGTCTGGTAGAAATTTGGTAGCAAAAATTCACGCGAGATACGCTAATCGTCGCGTGCATCAAGAGATTACCTTCGAAATTTTGCTTCTTGTATTTCTAGGATGTGTCTTGAAGTCTTGCTTGTTATCTTGCAACTCTATCGAAACGCAGGGTGAATCGAAATTCAGAGTGAAGAATAGAATGGCAAGAACGAGAATATTATATTTTAAACTGCAAGTATTTTAGAAATATTAAAAAGACGAGACTTCATTTCTGAGAAATATAAGAATATTTTATAATTAATTATGTTTTGTTCATATAATGTTTTTCTTGTGTGCAACTATAATAACTATATCTACTATAATAACTGCAACATTTTCGTCAGTGACTACCGAAAGCATTCCTGGAAGCCATTTTGTGAAAGCCATTTCAGCTCTAGCCGCTAGAACCTCGCGTTCTGAATGAAGTTATAGCCACGCCAATTCCGAAAAACTTATTGAAGCTACTTTATGAAATATTCTACTACTCTACGAATAAAAAATTTCCACATTTTTTATCTACTTTAAAATAGAGTATTTTATTAAATAATTAATTTAAGAATTATCCATTTGGAAGAACAAAAATATTATTTTGAACTATTTAAATATTGTTTCTACGTTTCTTCAAAGTAATTTGTTTTTCTCCCTTTTTATCTACTTCAAATATATTAAATATTTTAAAACGTTATATTATTTTTCCATCGTAGAACAACTTGGATGCGGAAGATATTACTTCAGTTTAAATTTTCAAATTAAATGTGAAGCTTCACTCTTCTGTAGGATAAAGCGCTTCTATTATTTTTCAAGTATTATATTGTATGATTCGGCCTACTATTTTTATAACTTCATAGGTGTTTGTTTGCATTAGTATGAAAAACAAACTCCTTCACAATAATATTTTCTCCTGCGACGGTAAGAATCTTATCGATGTCGGCGTACTCGCAAAATACATCTGGCAAAATATGATAATGCACGTGAAATTGTGCAAATAAATAAGATTTTGCGAAATATATTTACTCTAATATCAATCTTATTTCTGTTAAATTTAGATAAAGGTTGCATGATATAGTATTTAAAAATATGTAATTATCAAATATAAAAAATGTTATTTTATTAATATATAATAAATTACTGTAATAAAATGTTATATTATATTAAAATAATTAATAAAATATTAATCAACATAACTGCAAGCTACATATTATATATCCGAGTAAAAGTTACAAAATTGATTTTTAAAAAGTCAGTATTTAATATGTATTTGTCAATATTCTTAGCAAATGGCATGTTGAATGTTATATAATGTGCTAATAAAAATATAATTATAGTTTGTATATTATTAAATAATAGAAATTACATATGCTTCCATTGTTCGAATGTGATAAGAAAAACGATAGAGATTATTATACAATCGAGATAAAACTACCGGTGTGTCTTATTAGCACGAACTTCCTAATATGAGTTGGCATATTGGCAACGCGAATGATAATGCGTTTAATTGATTCTTATCGGTAAAAGAGGCGATATCGCAAATGTCTAAACAATCACGCGCGTTCACGTGATGTGCGTGATGGAAATTTTCTAGAAAACAAGCCTAATTATCTGACGGAAATTCCTCCACGTAAAATATAAAATACTTCATTAATATACTATGATGCATCTTAATACCAAAGAGTTTCTACCGCATCTTATAATCCTAACAAATTCAGCAAGTCACGTCTTTTGCAAAAAAGCGATCTGCCACATTATGACTGAAGTAAATTTTATAAGAATCTTTCTCAACGCAGATATCTACATTAGCAAATCATTTTGTTAATTTTCATTAATACCATGCTTATTTTACAATAAATTGTCAAGTTCCCAAATTTTCGAAAGAATATATATAATAAAAAAAAAATAATGTTTAAGCACGCGATGTATATAGTGATTTATTCTACGTTATTAATTCGTTAAGCACTGGCTATTTTTATTCGTATTTTATCTTTAATGCCAGGGCAGTGCGTCATCCAGTATTCAAATTTCGCTGCATCAAATAACACAAATTATGCGTGTGAAACGAGTATTTATTTTTAATATTCGATATACCTCGCGGAAATGTTTGCAGCAATATCCGGCGTGAATTACAAAAAACATCGCGTGCTTAAACTGATTCTTTGAAAGCGTTGCGCTGTCTGTTGTTTTACGGGAATACAAGTTGCAAGTCTTATCTCAGCAAACCCATATCGGGCATCTTGTGTTCACGTGGGCCTGCCTGCGTGTCCCTGAATTGCACGCGCCTCTCGAGAGCGACGTAAGAGAGCAGCGCGACGTGCCTCTTGAGAGCGGCACGACGTCATCGATTCTTTCGCACACAATGCATTTTTTTCCCACGTCGTTATCACTTGGTCATTTTCGAGCGACACGACCTCCCTCACAGAATTTGAACATAGCTTCCGTATGCCCGCACAAAAAAAAAGATACGTTCTTCCGTTGGAGAACAATCACGCGGTTCTTCTACTTGGAATTTTCGGAGTTCTCGAGTTGTGAAGGAAAACATCAATTTTGCATAGAATTTTCTCTTAAATCCGTCTGAAACTTGTACGCAATTCTTATAGCTCCAATTTTTTAACGCTAAAGACATTTTGCGAATATAGAAACTTTTCGCGAATTAAGTATATGACAAGCAATATGAGAGTCTAAGATTTAATTTGTGATTTCTTTATAGGCATTGGTGTAAAGGAGTAGTTCGTCCTCATTAAAATAACAACGTAAGCTTTGAGGACAATTTAGACAAAAAGAAATTTTTTATTTAAACCAGTTATTGATATCAAGTTATCAACTAATACTTGCAGGATAATCAATTAGATAACGTAATTTAAATATTGATTTAAATATTGACTCACAAAGGAAATCGCAGAGGGAAAGGACGAGTGAGTAATATACTCGTAATGATTTATGAAAGTATACAATTTATTTAATTGTAGAAAAACTTTTATACAGTTTAACGATACACTGAAGTCTTATGCCGCCAAGTGAAGTTTCTTCACCTGACTGTGATAGAGATACATATACATATATACATGCTGCGGTCCCAGAAGCGGATGCAACCATTTACAAGTTGTAGCAATCATTAATCTCTTCCTTAAAGTAAAACATAAAACATAAAATAAACTCTGGAAGAAGAAAATAATATTTCAAGTCGCTAGGATATAAAAAAAATAGTAATAACCTTTAAAAATCAACAGAATCGTTGATAAATCTCCACGAAGTTTTCATTACATCCGCTCCTACATTATCCATATTCAATATGTACAGCTAGTCTCATTAGCGCGATCGTAATCTTAAAGCTTGCAAATAACCGTTATATACATAACATAAATCAATAACGTCTTGTCTCCTCATAAATAAATATTCTTTCTTTCTGTTCCTCGGTCAACGCGCTCAAACTTGATGCTGAAGAGCTCCATTTATCGAGAGCAGCTATATCCAGTAAGTTGAACAATAGAAAAATCTAAAACAAGTTGAGAGACTAGCCGAGAAAGTATCGGTAATATCTTTCGAATTTCTGTTAGATTTTTGTATTGTTTACAAAGAATCTCCGACCAGCGAAGAATCGAGCGATTTTTAAACGGTACCCTTTTGGAAATCTTTAATTCGTTCTCAACTCCCATAGCCAGCAGTGTTAAATGCGAATGTTCACGATTAATTTACTCAACGCGGTGATCACATTCCATATTGTCCCGAACTGAAAAGCGCGCGACCGCATTTAGCGCTGAACGCACGCTGCAAATGCAGAGTCCGACTCCTCGCAAGTGACTCGTGAGATAGCAGAACTCTCGAGTGAATGACACACTAATCTTCACGTGTCACAGATCACAGACACATTTAGGTACTCGGTTTGCAGACGGCGACAGTCCTCTGCGCGACGGACCAATCGTCGCCTCGTGTCTTTGCTCCACCTCTTTAACGGCCAACTCTGCCTTTCTCCCCGCTTAGCTCGACTTGTTCCATTTCTCTTCCAGTAATCCCATCTTGATTTAAATTCTCTTCATCGCACAACACACCCTTCCAATTGATCATTAGATTAACGCCAGTAGATGTTTGCCATAGTGTTTTTGCTTTCAACCTAATGCCACTTCATCAGGATGAATCAAACCCTTCACCTTTCATATCTTATTGTTAGATATAATTTTTATCCTCATTAAAGTGTCAGGTATTTTAATTATCGTTTTTAACATTTTGTTGAATAAGGCCAGTTTTTTTTTAGTAGTATTCTTGATCTTCAATGCATGTGTGTGTGTGTGTGTGTGTGTGCTCAGAGCAATCCAATCCAATCTGACTCTAATTAAGGGAAACGCGAAATACAACTCTTAAGCGACTTTGCTAATCACGAGTGCGTCTTTCAAGCCGCCAGCTGAGGCGGCACCAACTGTGGAACAGATCGCGCTAATCGCGACGTCAGCACCGGCAGTAGACTCACCCTCAGGGGCGTCGGGGCCATCTGGGAGGCGGCAACCTGATTAGAAGAGGACGATGGCGCGGAGGACTTGTCTCTGGCGTGGCGTTTCACGTGCTTCGCCAAGTGATCGCTCCTCATGAATCTCCTCTGGCAGACGGCGCAGGCAAACTTCTTCTCGCCGGTATGCGTGCGCTTGTGCCGCGACAGCTCGTCGCTGCGCGAGAAGCGGCGGCTGCAATCCTCGTACGGGCACGGGAACGGCCGCTCGCCGGTGTGGGTACGCGTGTGAGCCTTCAGGTGCGACGACTTGAAGTAGTTCTTGCCACAGCCCGGGTGCTCGCACTCGTAAACGCGGCGCCGTGTCTCCGCTGCGCCTGCATTCGCCGTTGTGGTTGTTGCGGTGGTCATGGTCGTCGGCGCCGCGCTGGCGACTAACAGAAGGGGAGTTCGCGGTAAGACCAGAGGCGAGCCCAGTAAGCCTGCTACCACAATGGATGTGGGTTTGGGCGCCAGGGGTTGCAATCTGGGTAACTGTTGTTGCTGTTTATACTGCTGTTGCTGAGGTTGTTGCTGTTGCTGCTGAAGTTGTTGCTGTTGTCGATATTGTTGCTGTTGTTGATGTTGCTGTTGTTGCTGTTGCTGTTGTTGCTGTTGCTGTTGCTGTTGCTGCTGGCAGCTTTCACGATCAGTATTCTTGCTGTTCACAATGATCTGTTCCTTGCGCAAGCTCATCTTGAACTTCAGGCTGCGTAGCACGTTCTCCACCGGTCCCGTTACGTTCGCTCGCACGTTCGCCCGCGGACTGGGCGGCTGTCGCGCGGGCAAATCACGTGGCACCGGTTGGCCGCTGATCGTGGGGCACCCAGCGAGATTAGCCGGACTGCAGGTGCCGTCTCGATTGGCGCGCATTATTACCGAAACCCTGGCTAATTCCGGGCTCGGCGGCGGCGTGCCGTCTAGTAGCAGCTGAAACGATAAAAAGCAGCTTTGTATTCGAGAAGTTCGGGCAAGTTACGAGCACCGCGCATTATAGCCTATTCTGAAGTATATGAAGATACTTCTTTACGCTCGATGAAGAAACAAAAAATCATAGTCTATTCGGAAGGACGTATAAATATTGTGTACCTTAATGTCCGATTTAGAAATAGAGGAAATTTGTAACATATTGTAATGTATTGAATAACGATTTAGAAGAAATAATTTGAAGCTATATGTATATTGAAGAAATGTTTGAAGCTATATGGCGGAGAATGCTATAAATTCGTGTTATCGACTCGCGACAATATCACAAGCCACTTATCAATAGGGGACCGATATAGCATTTATTTTGATGAAAGTATATCGTTGGAAGGTACGCGTACTCGAAGGATAAAAAAGTGGCAGGAATGAAATGGTGCGCGCTCGAACGGAGTCATGTTACAACAGCTCCGGCCCGCTCTCCATTCCAGTCGATTTAAAACGAGCCGATAAATCGAAGGGAAACTAAGAAAAAAGAAAGGCCAAGAGGGAGACATATTTTTGTCACAAAATGCAGCTGTCTGTCGATAAGGTTATCTTGAAAGGGTTTACCTTCGCCAATTCGCATTGCTCGACGCATCGCCGCTTTCGGGGTGGCTCATCCTCTTCCGAGTCGGAGGGCTGTGGAGTGGGCGGTAGAACCGGGTGAGAACCCGCGTCCTCTTCGTCTTTCCTCTTGGATCTCGCCGACTGATCCGAAAGCTTCTCCCCCAGCAGAGCCGCAACGCTGAACGATAATTGCAGCGGTTCCATCTGTGAAACAAAAGAAGGCGTGAGCGCACAATTTCGCTAAATGAGATCATATTGTGTAAATACCCTCTGAATGGAATTATCTATTGTAGCTCAAGACATAATAAGATATTAAAATATATAATATAGTAAGGAATATAAATAATATGTTTTCAATGCAATATGCGATAACGAAATGCAATTAAAGGGTAGAATAGATAAATAATTATATTTTTCTAACTTATCTTTTTGAAAAGTAATTGCAGTTTTAAAAATTAATTTTATATCTTATTTCATTATGTCAAAAAATGTCGATAATCCTAACAGAAAATAAAATTTATTCTTCAGTTAACTCAAAACTAAACTTTAATAAAATTTTAGTTTAAAATTTAATGTAATATTAAAATCAAATTTGTATATTAATGTGAAATAAATTTAGAATATAAAAATATATAGAACTCATTAACTTTAATATAACTATCCCTCGTAAATATCTCTCGTAAATGAAAAATTATTATTTTGCTATAAGTATGACGATTTACTATCACAAAAAAGACAGCAAAACTTTCTAACACTTCGTAAAATCAAAATCACGGACAACGTTCGAGTTTCGCGGGCGACGGCGGGCGATGTTATGGCGGTATATTTAATTCGCTGCTGCACTTACATGTTTCAGCTGGGGCGAGGCTGGCGGGGAAAGAGGCGCCTGATTCGTATCCATATTCACGCAGAACGACGAACACAGGTCCACACGAGATAAGACAAGAACGAGCGCGGGACACCGCTCCCAAAGTCAAAGGCAAAATTAAGAGGGAAAAAACCACAAGAAAGAAAAACACGGAGTACGCGCGCGCGCGCCCGCCGAGCCCACCAGTCGGCAAAACTGGAGCGACGAGTAGTGAGCGTAAACGTGCGGGCGTCTCACGGGCGTCTCACGGAGCAATGAAGCTCTCTCAGGTCGGCGCGCCTGGCTATGGGACGCGCTCGTTGCGTGTGTGCGTGCGTGATCACGCGGCGCGCGCGGGCGCGACCAATCGCGGCCAGGGGCTCGCCGACGGGCGGCCAATCGGCGCCGCCCGGTCAGCCCGCGACCGCGTGATCGCAGGCGTGCTGTTCACGTGCTCCCGGTCTGACTCGGGCCGTGATCGTGACGTCAGCGCGCGTGGAGAACACGGTCGATACGTCATGGCGTCATGGCGCGCCCCGCGAGCGTCATACCCTCTCCATCCCCACCCTCCTCGTGCTTTATTCTAATGTTGTGTATCGTCGATTTCGCTCTGTCCAGTTCGCGAGACTCGGTGTCTCTTTCCCTCTTCGTTCGCATACCTCGAACGGCCTCGTCTTCTCGCTCCTGTGAATCTCTTCGTCCTTCGCTGCAAACTCATTTTCCCTCTCTTTCGGTCTTTTTTTATGTTTGTCTTGCTTTATCCCTCTCTTTATTTCTTCGTCTCTCTCGTCGTTTCTTATTTTATGCGAATGCAATGACCCGCAGCCTGAGCAATAAAGATCTACATATTTTTTGCTTGTATCGTTGTTTTTCTTTTTTAATTACATAATTTTGTCAGATTTATTTTGTAAAATCGTTATTTTGTTTCTCAATTAAAGAAATTCAAATTCAAAGTGATAGCATATAAGAGCTCTCATTTCTTTCCCTTTCTCTTTTATATTTTTCTCATTTTTTGTTTCAATCTTATTAAAGTGGAGGTACACGCGCGAGAAAACTTAAACAAATCGAAATCAGTCACAGTCAACAACTGTGGAGAAAATAGATATTCAATAAATCAGCTTTTCAAAAAATATATACTTGGCTGTGATTAAATAATTATTATCGCAGTTTTCTTCGTGCTTTTGTACTTATGACTTCTAGATCGTCCGATAAAAATAATGCAGTTTTGTTCAATAAATAAAAATAAAAAATCAGTTGAAAATAAATTGTAACGTCGATTATATAACTGTATGCTCTCATTTTGTATAATCCTTTCTCATCTTTTAACTAAATTTTCTTTTTCCCCACTTATACAGGCAAATTATTTCAAAACGTTCTACCTTATCGTGTTGCTTATAACACAACCTGGTACGTCGCGACGAACCCGCATCCGGAGTAATCGGCAGAAACAAAGCGCCGGAAGGAGCCCGCACGGGTCCCTCGGCGATCTATGGAAGTAGCCGATACCTTGAGGCGAACACTTTGTTCTACGTCGCTATTTGCGCATAACGGCAAAACAATGACACATCGGAAAGTCAAATGCAGAAATATTATGTGTCTCGCATCCGAAATGCTGTTGCGAAAACTTTATATGGGCGACCTTTCAAACGTTAGCTAAGTGGATATAATAAATGCGATAAATCATAAATATATTGAAAAAAAAAAACTGTCGGTATTTTTATTTCGATATATGTCCTCCGACATCGAGAGTTTGTCTTTGTACGTTTATTTGTCAATTTACTTTCGGTAGGACAAAAATGGAAATTTGCGAGAGAGATCGCGAGACTGGCAATCGAACGATGAAGGAGTACGTATATTAACAATCATGAGATAAATCGCCTTCGTCGGGCTGATGTTATCTTTCGTCCTTCCTTCGGCGATAACAGATTCGATGGACGCACATCGTTGATTACATATTGGACGCGTGCAACAATTGACGGTAGAATTTTTCATTGCCAAGTAAATCGGTATGCGAGACACGCATTTTTTCCGGAAACTACGCCGTTGAAATTATTTACGTCCACGTTTCATTGGTTCTTCGTTAAATTTAGTAAGTTTCGTAATTGCATATTTGCATATATGCATTTATATTTGTAATAAAATAAACTTGTGTAACCCTTTCTTTTCCTTATTCAAATTATTTCATTTCTTACGAAAACGCAGTTTACAAAGGGTACTCGGAAAATTCGGAAAAAATCGGAGTCCCTGTTACGGGGAAGTAACGAGGAAAGCTCCTAAGCAACGATTGTGTTAAATATATCGGCCGCCCACTTCGCGGAATGGTTAATTCCACTCCCTCGCCCAAGCTTGTTTTCAATCCGTATGCCGTACGCAATGAATTTGAATGCGATTTGCTTAAGAATAGATCGGACAGATCATGTTCCAAAGACATTGCTCGATATTATCACCACGTTATACTTAACGTTATTTAACGTAATGATTTTTCATTATTTGTAGAATCTTACAGAAAATTTTCAGAAACTATAATACCAACTAAACGTAATCTTATTTGTATTACACTGTACATATTACACTGTTTATATTGTATCATTTGTATTATGTATCTCAATAGTCACAACATACAACAATCTATATAAAGCGACAAACGCTAATCTTGGAAATAAAGTATAAAAAAAAAAACTCTAATCGTCTGCTGCGAATGAGTTTCGCGAACTATGCGGGCGATTGTCACAAATCCATATTAAGTATGTCAAGTGCACTTCGAACGCAACGCAACTCGGTTGATTGGTGTTGAAGATATATGGGACGGCTATCGTGCTCCAGCCTAAATTAAGCCGTTTGTTTTATTTCTGGAAAAAGCCATGTGCCCCGATACTGTTTACCATTACGTCCCTCGCGTGCGTCGTATCGCGAATCAGCCACCGGGCTCGTGATCGCCGATCGCGTGGCGGAGGCCTCCGGCGGTCGCTACTTATCTGCGATTGTTAAACAACTCTGCAACGCGCAAAAGTGTCGTTGATCTTGTTTTGCAGGCGCGTAAGGGTATATGGACAGCGAGAATTCTTACGATTGCCGAAGCTTCTGCGAAGCTTCTGCGAAATGAACGATTATGCTTATCTGGACTTTCAGGAAGCCCCGAAGATCGAGTGTCAACAAAGTTAATGCGAAAAAATTCCATGTCAATTGTTATATAATTTGTTACAATAACAGATACGTTATATTTATCATTGTTGCAAGTAGATAAAGAGTTCCTAGAGAGATGACATTATCACGCGAGTACAAAATCGTATCAAAACTCAAGCGAAATAAAATGGCGCGTTAAAGATCGGTGCCCCTTTTTCGATTTTCTAATTTATGACGATTATTCATTGTGCGTGCGCTTAAATTCTAGCTGCGCGAAACTTCTGTTCTTGCACTTTTGAATGCATTTTATGTGTTTTTCATTCTATAATATAATAATAATAATAATATTTTATTAACTTCAGTTTACATGGACTTAGTTTACAATATTTACTTAACTCACTCATACCATCCATCATACTTAGGCTGCGTTCGCTTTGGGCGCTTTCGTGCTGAAAGCGTCAGTCTATCTTTATTGCTCATTACATGTTGAAAAAAGATGAAGTGATGCTTTCAGCACGAAAGCGTCCAAAGCAAAGCTTTAATACTACCTAATTCTCCTCTTCCTCACTCTAATAGTCTTTCTTTCTCCATAATTTCTTCAACACATTCCTTTTTACACTATTCAGTTCATCATTCCATAGTCTTTCTAATTTTTCTCTTTTTTTCTACCTAATTCGTAAACTAATCTTTGGTCATATCACATTCCTCTGTTTCTATGCGTTTGGTTTCTATATATCTCTTCTACCTTTGTAGGTGTAAATATCGATGATATCGCGTCGGATGGGAATCCGGCTGAAAATTCCGCGTTTCATTGAGGAGCGTGTAGCCACGCACGTTTCCGTTGACATATGGTGTCGCAATAAATAATTCACGAGACGATCAACGCTCTTTGAACGCGACGTGTCTGATGTTTGCGATCTGCAAGTCAAGACGCAAACGACATAGCAGTTGTCTGACGGGTGGGCGAAGGTGAAACGCGTGCGTTTTTATAGGGTCGCTTTGACGGCAGGACGGAAGAGGGCAATCGATGGCTGATCCATAGATAAACATGTCAGTAGGTCAGCGTCCATAGATAAACATGTAGCGAAACTCACATACATAATACATAAAACCAAATCACGATGACGCAGGAATAAAAATCAAACCTCAATTTGGAAGTTCACGTTGATGCTGTAATTGTCTATGACCTAAATTATTTGTTGCTTTGTTGAATAGTCTATACCCACTTCTATATCTAGAACAGTTTCTTTGGAATGTCAACCATGCAGCTATTTAGAATATTGCTTAAATATCTTATTGTTATAATATCTCGCTTTTCAAAATTTAAAAATAGATTATACTGAGAGGGTTATTCATCATTGCTTCACACGTTAGTCATCCTTACATTTTTTATCATAATTTTAAACTTGCTTTGCTCGAACTAGTATTACGTTACTTAATTTATTTATATTATAATTTATTTATGTTTCAGCGTTTTATTCACCCTTAGTCATCAAATGATTAGGAATTGATTTCGTTCGGCGGTACATATAGGTCTCAATCATCATGAAATACATTTCATGAAATATTTCTTTATACAAAAGGATTATTAAAATACGAAGTTACATAAGCAAGTCTTTCTGCATACACAAAAAAAGGTGTAATAACAGTATTAGCTAATAGCAGTCTGTAAACAAAATAATCCTATTAATTCAATAAATATTAATAAAATAAATATGTCATGCTCTGGACTAAAAAATGTATATAAATTTCACGTAATAATATTATTAGGCACAAAGATCCAGCCCGAACGGATAAGACTTATTTTTAATCTACCTGTCGTGCTTTTGTTTTAATAAAATGTTATTTGTTTTATTAATACTGTTATATTGAATTAATAAGATTACTTTCAATTAGAAAAAAATGATGCTGTTAATACAATATAATTTTTTTTTCTATATAGAGATATTGATGCCTTGATAACTCTATGGATGAAGTTATGCATTTATCGGAGTATGCGCTTTCTACGTACGCTTAGATAAGTGCCTAAATTCACGTGGAAGGATATTAACGGTCCCGCGTGTATGTATGTACGTCGCGTTGCGATATGCCGCGTTCGTTTTCCCGCGTGCAGAGCAAAACGCGTGCAATCGCGATGAAGAATTCCGCGTCGGAACCACTCACGATACGGAGCAGGGCAGCGGGGCACGCGTAAACGCTCGCGTTACACCATTCACCGTTTTGCGAGCGCCGATGACGAAACAGACCACCCGGTCCGCCGCGCGCCAAAGCCCTTCATATGAACGACGGTCGAGAAAACTGCAATGCCGATCGGCCGGGTTTTCAAACGCGCATGCGAATGGTTGGAGTTAGCGCCAGACTGTGCGCAATTCATGGAGATTCGCGTTCTTCGATTTCGTAAAAAAGAAAGAGAAAATTGTTTCGCTGCCGAATTTGCATAGCAAAAAGAATGATAAACGACGAATACAAATACTTGACAAAAATGTCTATTATTCATATTATTCGCGAATTTCATATGAATAGCGAATTACGAATCTCGAACTGTCTCGTGTCATTGGGCCGATATCACAGTCTCCGATTAACGTGATCCTCCGATTAAACTCACTCCATCTTCGTCTCTAGGGGGACAGTTAGAAAGAGATGCAGAGTAAGTTTAATCGGAGGATCACACGTTAATCGGAAACTGTAATATCGGCCCATTGAATTAGAGTGATACAAATTAAAATTTTCTGAAAATCGATATTTTTTTATTATTAAGTTTCTCTGCCGCTTTTAAAATAAAAGGGCTAAGAATATCGAGTTTTATATTTATATATTCTGCGCACCGAACCAAAACAGGCATTGCCGGCACGCGAATGCTTTTTTAATTTTGAATTGCATGAACCGCATGTATGTACGGCGATTGTTCGAATTGGATAGACCACGAAGCGCCATCTCTTGGAATCTCAAGCAATGGATTACAATTAAAAACTGTAGATAAAGTTCTGTATATATCCAGTATTTTTCGTTATGAACTGATGCTATTGAATCTAGAGATAATTTGAAAGAGGTAAGTGTATTTTTTTTTACTTAATTTAAAATTAAGTATAATTTTATTTAATTTAAATATACATTATGCATATATATAGAACTTGAGTGGATTTCGAATGTATTACAAGTTGTACATAAGAAATAGAGAATTGTGTTGTTGCACGGGACATCTACGCTTGCAGCCTCGTGCAATTTTAATTTTTAATTTGATTTCTTACAGTTTTCTATAAACTCAATTATTGTTTATTTTATTTATCTATTGCGTGTTAAATTTTCGTGACTTAAAACTTTGCAGTTTTAATTGCGCTTTGACTTTTCGGCGCTTATTTCTTTCAGTCTCCATTTTGTTTATCATACGTTTTTGCAACTTATATATTAAGGCTGCGGTTCACTTGACGCTACAAATGCTTCGAAGCATTCGATCCTCTTCTCTTTTCTTTCAATGAAGAAAGAAGAAGACGCTCCAAAAAATTTGTAGCGCCAAGTGGACCGCAGCCTAAATAAGTAATACCTTGATATCTACGTTATCTATATCTGAGTGACGTGCAATGTGGAGTTTCCGCAAAAATCCATATTGTCCATGCATTTAAGGGTGACAGTTTTATTTTCCAGATATGCTAATAATAAGCATCTTTTAAATAATTTAAATCATTGTAAAGAATTTATTGCAAAAAATAATATCCCAGCTAAAATTATTAATTTTCTAATTTTTCTGTTTATAGTATATCCATTTAAATCACAAAAAAATCCATTATTTCGGTTTGAAAGAAACAGTTTATTTTTATTTATTGCATCTAAAATTATATTATTAAATATATACATATATAATAATATATAAATAATATATATATATGTATATATGTATGTACGCACACATACATTTGATGTTATATGGGTATATTCTATAATCTAGCTGACTCTGCATATTTTATAGACATCAATTGTACTTTATATAAACACTTCTCGACTTTGGACTTGCCAGAACTCAATGCTGAAATTAACTCCGGCAGTCATAGTATTATAGTGATGACGTATTTTAATAGACTACACCGATTAACAAATATATATTTTATATAAATCTATGTATATACATATGTATATTATACATAATGCGAATAAAACAAAAACAAATTTGTTTCGACATATCACAAGAAAGAATAATTCCCGTGATTTATCTCGTCAATGACGTCAATTAAGAATTCAGTATCATGATGAGAAGACAGAAAACTTGAAGAAAAAAAAAATTTTAATACATTTATCTTATTGTAAATTGTAAGTGCAGAAAGTGCAGAAGATATAATCTCTCGGCTCGCACTCTAGTCGCACTGAATGAAGATAACGAACGTGTATTTAATATATGAGAACGTGGACTGAGTTTCAACTTTCAAGGTGCGCCTGCTCCTTTTGCTTCTTCTGACAAACATTCCGCGAGTGAACGAGTTGCCGAGTGAAAAGATTATGACGTCCTTGACGAATCTGCCGCCGATAGCGAGGCTTTCCAGCAAAGTGATCCGGATCCTAGGATGCAATCCTGGCCCGATGACGCTGCAGGGCACCAACACTTACCTCGTGGGCACTGGACGCAGGTGATGAATGTCATTCGCGTACGGTGGATAGGACCTTGATCTTATTATGAAGCGTTTGACAGAAACACTGTCGGAAGTAATGTACTTTCCAACAAAGAGAAACTGTATGTCAAACTAAACTGTATTTTTTTTTTCAACAAATGACGATCGAAATTGTGATATCTTAGGTTAAAAAACAATGTCAATCCCAATCGTGCTAATCGAGCTAATAAATTCGAAATTTCCGTGACACTTCGAAAAATGACGCTCTGATATGTGAGAAGGGATACAATATGTTGATCGAAATTGCCACTGTCACGTTCGAAGACCAAAGGGGAACGAAGAGAAATTAAAAGTTACATGTACAATTTCTTTTTAGGTTAAATTTTACCCTCTAAAATTGTAACACGCGCATGCGCCAGTAAATAGCTAGTGCGCCATTTTCAAAACTTAAAAATAAAACAATGACACGTTTTGTTTTAATGTTTAATCAGGCAGAAGAGAGCGAAAACATTTTTGTCGATTATTAATAAAGTTGAAAATGTCTGAGGAAGAGTTACAATAATTTCTAATTATTTTATTTCTAATATGATTAAAATAAGTAATCTGTTAGACATATTTAAACAAAAATTATATTATTTATAATGGTTACACTAACTAAGTTATCTATTAGAAATATGTTTTTTTAAATTAACAAATATAATAATAAACAAAAATAGATAAATGATAAATTATCGACATTAAAATAACGTGCGTTATAAAATGCATTATTGCAGACGTGTGCTGGTTGATTCTGGAGAAGCAAAAACGGCGGACGCCTACGTAAAACTTCTGGACAGCGTGTTAAGCGAGGAGAACGCGACTATCGAGCATTTGGTGGTCACCCACTGGCATCACGATCACATTGGTGGCGTGGAGCCCGTGCGGAACTTGCTGAAGAAATTGTACCCCACGGACAAACAGCCAATCGTGTGGAAACTGCCACGGTCGCCGAACGACAAAGACAGATCGGACGATGAAAAGTCCGTCCAGTGGGAACCTCTGAAGAACGATCAAGTGGTGGAGGTCGAGGGAGCGAAGCTTCAGATAAAATACACCCCAGGACACACCAGCGATCACGCCTGCCTGCTGCTGCAGGACGAGAATATCTTGTTCAGCGGCGACTGCATCCTCGGCGAAGGCACGTCGGTCTTCGAGGATCTCCACGATTACATGCTGTCGCTGGACAAGATCCTGGAGTTGCGGCCCAAGACGATTTATCCGGGTCACGGGCCAGTTCTCGACGATCCCCTGCCACGCATAAAGTATTACATCAAACACAGGCAGCAGAGAGAAGAGGAAATTTTACGGATGCTGCAAGAGCAGGGAAACGTAAAATCGATGACGGAGATGGATATCGTCAAGCGCATATACAAAGTAAACATTAATTGAGATTAAAGAATTTATAATATACGCTCTCTCGAGTTGCTGCTTTAATTTGAAATAATGCAAAATACAATAAGTTAATTGCTTATGCAAATAATTAATTTGCTTTTTCAAGGAAATTAATTGAAATTAAAAACATTTTCACAGGATACCCCTGAAAAACTATGGTTGGCTGCAGCATTTACTGTGGGACACCATCTTCGCAAGTTACAGAAAGAAGGAAAAGTATTGCAAGAAGAAGAAGGTGGCTGGTGGAGAATTAAAGGCAAAATA
>NW_020222918.1:1986739-1991799 GCF_003070985.1 Temnothorax curvispinosus | reverse complement strand
ATCCATGCAACATTTAGCAAATTTAATAGGTAGGTCTTTATACCAACGTATGGCCCTGATGAAGCGTTGCACCTGTTTGTGATAACAGGCCGCCTCGCAAGCTGATAAGTAATTGAACCAATCAAACTGTATCTTTCGTAAGTCTCGTTTTAATAGAGCAAGATTTTACGCCGCGCCTGATTTTACTTTCGCGATATCAAATGAATTTCGTGAACGTGGTTGGTCATTTCGTGAACATGGTTCACGAATTGACCAACTGCCAAATAGTTCTGGTTCATTCAACTTTAATACGCGTATCGCATCCCAAAAGTCATCAGTGTAATTAAGCAGGGGAATAGCTCGAATAACGTCTATTAGCCAAGGATAATCTCTAATTGTCATTTTTTCTATCTCGATGCGCGAACGTTTACATCTATCGTTGAAATCGTACATTGCTACGACAAATTGGCAAAACATCTTTTGTTTTGGTAGGAAATCTTACAAATACTTTTTTTGAATGAGATTTGCGAAAGTTATAAGGTATTGTTTCTCATATTGTGGATATTCTGTGAGCACGTTGAACTTTGTCCAGTCTTTATAACGTTCTAGCGTTATATCGAGCAGATCCTCAATTGGCATATTATGTAAACATTTAAAAAGTACTAGAGCCTTGAGTATCTTTGTCGATATGGAATCATTTTTTATATAAAACAATTTAACAATTTCCAATACAAGAGAGCCCTGCTTTCTGTTTAAATGAGGTATATCATATTTTACAAAAAGATGACTTAAAATGGTTTTAAGTACATGATAGTTTTCATTTTTATGTCTATTTAAGACGTATGTTAAGGTATCGGATAACGCATCGTCATCCTTATTAATCTTACAAGCGTACATCATTTGCATAATTAAATCAAGCCTATGGTTTTCATCTGCAGTTTTATTTATTGTTTCTTTGATAACTTGTATCGCTTCGTTAGCAGATAAATAACAAATCCAAGCTGTCTCGTAATCCCCCGGAATCGCACAAACCATCTTCCCGATTTTAATTCTAGCTTGTTTGATCCGTTCCTCGGCAGGTAAGAATCGTAATAAATCTGGCGTCACATTCTCCGTCTCGAGAAAATTAGCATTGTATTTAGTCTCATACGATGTACGTAGCAGCTCGTATTTCTTATCATGTGGATAATATTTCAAGTAATCGAGCATAGTATTTGTCGAGAAGTCACACGGTACATGTCATCAGGCAACAAACTCGGAAATATGCTTTCCATCAAATACTGATTGATTTTTTGGGGTGGTAAGATGCGGATGTATATAAATGGCTTTTCTATCAGGTGTTGCTTGGATACGCGCGTTCTCGTATTTATGGAAACGTAAGGAAAGAGACGTTCACAGAAGTACGCGACGTCGATGATCTCCTTGTGGCTGCCATCGAAAAACCAGAAGGCCTTAAAAACCCGGTTTATTATCGTCAAGTCCTCGTGCTTGAGAGCCGACGTTATTTCCTCGTGCCTCTTCTTCTTGACGGCAATTTCCACGCGCAGTATAGGCAGCAATTCTGGCAGAAGTTGTCCAAGATCCTCGCTATCCTGATGCAAAATCAATCTTCCGATCCAACGCCACTTCTCACCAGCGGTATCGCCCGGTATCTTTTGAATTGCCCGCAGATAAGACATCTCCAAGTCGCGAGGTACCTCGCAGTCCATTGTAAAAATATTCTATATATGCATAATATATTCCATAAATAGCGTGTGCGAATCTCTGGTTTATCCTCTTTCGTTATCCGGAATTGTCACCTTCGCTCAAGTAAACCTAAACAAAGATCATATATTCGTACAGTACCGGTTAAAAGTATTGCATCACTTATGGAAAGAAAAGTCGTTACTTAAAAGAAAGGCGTGCATAAATTTTTATAAAATTTTATTTTAGTACTGTTATTTTATGCCTTGATAAGAATACTTTGAGAAAAAAAAACAAAGCTCTTAATGAATTAATTGAATAATTATCGTTGACGATAATATATAAAACAACGCAATTAAATCATTAAAATCATTTGTTTGTTTTCTCAAAGTACTTTATCAAAGCATAAAATAACAGTATAAAATATACTAAAATAAAATTTTATATTATTTATGTAGACCTTTCTTTATTAAAGTAACGACTTCCATTTCCATAAGCGATGCAATACTTTTGACCGGTACTGTATGTTGTCATTCGATTAGCGGAAAATCAAATCGATGCGGGATCGACGCTCGCGGTAAACATCTTGGTAACGGAAAATTTCGCGTGGAGAATGCACGTTACGTGGTCTCTGCAAATTTAGAATATTACCAGTCTCGAAATGCACGATGCGCGATATACGAGCGTGCGATGCACAACTGAGACCAAGTCGACCAAGTCCACCCACAAAAACGGAAGACCGTTTTTTCATCAGCTGCGCGACAGATCGGCTCTGTCTTTAGCCGAATGCGACACATAACTTGATATGTATCCGTGTACAATTAACTGCTGTACGTTAACGCACTAATTAACTGTCTCTACAATCTCACGCACATCCAACCGGCTAGATTTAAATTAGATTTCATCGAATTCTGGTAGATTGTATAATGTTTTATAATGGTCTCTTCCGCGAAATTTGCACTGTGATATCGTGGTTCGCGTTTCTTTCGATCTGTTCACTTCGACCGGAGGATTCACGAAACGATCGATCAGCGATGTACTCGAACTTACCAAAGAACTGTACAAAGGCGAAGGAACGACCAGGAGCGACAGCCTCGAACGAGAAATGCATGCGCCTTGTGTTTCACACGCGAAACCCGACAACGTGTTAAAAGCAGTGATGTATCATCTTAGAATTGTACTACGAAAGTTAGTTGCCCCATTGTTAGATAATGCTCTGAACTTGCTTATTTCTTATACTTTTTATTTACCTCTCAGACATATTATACGACAATGATGATAAGGATGGTGAAACAATGTTTCAGTCAAATTTAGAGTTAATTTTTCTATAAAGAAAATATTAACTTATATGGGAAAAGAAATGACAGGTATTTTCTAGAAAAAAACCTTGACGTGAAGTTCTTAGAGTTTAATTCAACGAGAAAGACAATTCTCTGTAACGATCAATCAAAATTGATTTTAAAGTTAAAAGAGTTGAATATGCATAGGTATATTATGAAATACAAAAAAAAACTGAATAAGCTGCGATTTGTGCGAGGTATACAAAATAAATATAAGAGAATATATGGAAGTGATATATATGCCATATTAATGATACAAAAACACGAAAAATTTAATGCAATACTAAATATAACAAAAAATTTATTTTTCTTTTAAATTTAATTTCTGTTACGATTTTATAGTTAATTTTATCTTGCAAAATCCTCAGTATTTAGTTAAAATTACTTGATTTCATGATTTACTAATACTTTTTAAGTTTAATAATCGTGAAAAATTTCTTGATTTTAATAAGTGATAGTTCAAAAAACATTATAATCTCCTTATTTCCACTAACTAAAACCGATCCTGAACTTATACAATCGTAGGGGAGTAACAATAGTGCTTCCACTTTCCGTTATATAAAATATTTTTGAAAAATAACGAGAGAATATTTATAAACGCAAAAGGTATCCGGAGAAACCTAATTTTAATGTAGATAAAATTTTAGCGCCGTAACTTATTTTTCTTCTTTTCCCAATCCCATCTTTCTTCTCCTTTACGGAAGACCTTTATTTGCGAGTTTGTATCGATATTCAGATAATTGTATTTTCCGCTTTGTGAATCGGTCACTGACAACCACAAATTTGTAGCAGGCGTTGGATCCCTAAATCAGATTGAGAGTTAATCATTAATACGCGATACGTAATAAAATTACAATGTCGCGAAAATTAAAAAAAAAAAGTTTAAAATTCGAAAAAAAAAGATATTCTCGTACCCTGTTTTAGCAAAATCTGTCCACATTTGCGTTAAACAATTTATCATCTTATAGTCTTCCGAATCAACTGCAGATGGTGACAAGCCCAAATCTTTCATCATATAAGGATAAAATAAGTACGCCAATTCCTCGGTATGAGTCACACCTAGAAAATATTATCATTTAACCGTTAATTAAAATCTGTAAATTAATCTTCTAAATGCTTTAAAAGACAGATTACTTTTTAAATTAAATTATATAAAATAAAACCATTTTTGTTTCTTTAAAATCATACCTATAGATTTAAAAACTAAGAAATTTAGAAATATTTGGAGTTATTTTATGTTGTAATTGCGATATGTGTAATTACAACATAAAATGATATACATACTCTCTAAAATTAAAAGTTGTTAGATAGTTTTGAAGCAATTACAAGTTGTTAAATAGTTTTAAATAAATTAATGATAATACCTGGAGTCTGAACTTTAAATATTTTTCTAAAGGGATTATTTTCACTCTCGTATGAAAATTGATACAGATACGTTGTTTTGTTATCATTATTATTCAATTTTGTCTGAATATCCACCACTTCCATTATGCCACGACAGAAGAATTCGTCGCTGATAAAATCAACGTAATTCATTACAGTTTCTTCTGATACTGCTTTATCACCAAAATATAAAGATTTCAATTCTTCGATTGTGATTGATATTTTTGATAATGTAGCTAAACATCTGGGCAATATAGCTTTCTTGAAATCGGAATTGATTGTTTCCAGATCCTTTTTGCTTATGTCTGAAATAATTTTAAAAACATTTTAATATTATTTTCTATATATAAGATTGTTGCGTGATAAGTAATGAATATTTTAACAAATCTTTCTTTCAAGCTAGAAAATTAATTGATTTAAGCACATTTGTCAAAGAAATTATGTTGTCGAAACATTATTTAACATTTTTCTTATAGTGTGATCTTATAAAAAGAATGCGACATGAGAGAGATACATTACATAGATAATACGGCATATGATGCCGCAATTAACAATATACATTTATCTCAACACGCTCTACGATAACGAAACTTAACTATAGACAAACGTACAATAAAGTTATCTTGGGACAAAAATGTTCTAGCAATTAATTATGATTCTTATATATGTATTCCA
>NW_020222918.1:1975752-1986729 GCF_003070985.1 Temnothorax curvispinosus | reverse complement strand
ATGTATCGATAAATCTACTATATCGACAAAATATATTATACCTTTAGCTAATGGAGACAGAGTGAGACAATGTACGAGGGCTCCACCAGCACTTTCACCGAAGATAGTGACATTTTCTGGGTCTCCACCGAATTTTGATATATTTTTCTGGACCCATTGTAACGCCATGATTATATCCTTCAGACCTTGATTACCCGTTGCCACTTTGTTGTTAAGGTTTAGGAAACCTAAAGTCATTAATGCATTTTTTTCATAAACTCGATTCGTTTAAATTAAAAAAGAAATGGTTACTTTATATCCGAAGGAAAAATCGCGTCATAACTTGTTTCTAGTACACTGATCGTATGAGCGGCAAATATAAATAGTCTTGTATACAAAAAGTAAATAACGTATTGTAAACGTGATATAAATATAAATATGGATTTAACTTTTTTTTTATAAATCTATATTTTTGAAATGTTTAACTTTGGGAATGAAAGGTCTGTAGAGAGAAATCAACATATCCAAGTGAAATAATCGTTGAAATAGATACAATATAACCATTTACTATTAAATGCCATAAATGATTGTATACTGAAACAAATAACGTACCTAGAACTCCTAGTCTATAATTCAAGGTAACCAAAACTACGTCTTTTTGCACGATGTAATCGGGGCCATAAAAGAATGCATCACCGGAACCCATATAAAAGGCACCGCCGTGTATCCATACCATAACGGTACGTTTTTTCGAGGATTCAATTTTTGTTGCGTACACATTTAAATAGAGACAATCTTCATCGCCCTCAATTTTGCGTGTGAACTCATTCAATTGAACAGCGATATTTCCGTGCTTCGAGGCGTCTCTACCATCGGACCATGGTTCCACTGGTACCGGATCCTAAATACGTAAAATTTGTTCATATATAGAATTTTTCAAAATTTGTGCGCACTGTGCGATTCTCTGAGTTAGAAGAAACAATTTTTTCTTTACGTAAAATTGCGTTTGAGTAATAGGTACTTCTTAAATAAGAACAATTTAAAGCTAATGAATGAGCTGTAAGTTCCGCATAAATTAGGAACGGCGTGCACTGGATGGACATCTATGCTAGTTTATCTTTTTTTTGTGACTAATATCTTTAAACTTAATTACTAATTTATATTATCAACAAATTGTTTAACAAATTAAAAGATTAATTTATGTTACAAATAAATTGTTCGAAATCAGTTATTTCTTCGAACAATCGCGCATAAAAATTTGTTTATCGTAATCTTCTTTAGTTTATTAAATTATTGTTCTAAATATCAGTATTTTATTATTATTATTTTATGTTTAAATATCGCACCTCGAGAAGAATACTCCCACAACTAAAAAATTCATGATTGTAAACAAAATTCAATTTCTGTGAATTGTGAGATAACTAACGCAATTACAATTATGATATTTTGTTGTAATAAAACTTATATTTTTTCTTGAAGAGGTCAGCTGTGATTCACTTGTCAATTCGCTTTTAGCGCTATTTATTCAAGAAATCACAACATGACTGGTTTACAAGAATAACGACACTTTAGCCCCATGCAGCGGATTTCGCACATAAACTTGTAACACTACTGTAGCACATATAGGTAACATTTTGTTCGTAAATTACGTTTAAAAAAAAATTCAAAAAAATGATTTTTTTTTTAATTTTTTAAAATGTGTAAATAATTCCAACGGCACTTTTTACTTATATCAATTGATTTAATAATGTTCTAAGTACATCTGGAAATTTTTTCAAGCTGATCGCACTTGTCAATTTAAAATGGTAGACGATCAAAGTGTGTGTAGGGTCAGATTGACCCAGAATGTTATCCGTGAATGAAAAAATAGGTGTGTTCTCGGAGGGTTAAAATCGAAATTTTTTAAGTTGTGACAGTATTCTTCTCAGGGTGCGATATATGTATAGATAAAGAAAAACGATTATATAACAAGATTATATAATAATTGCATAACACAACTGATAAGTAGCTTTATCAGTGTCGTTTATTTTTCTCTAAAAGGGTTAATTTTTCGTATTTTTCTAATCTCCTTACGGCATGATAAGCGATTAGTTGAGCCAAAACTGAAATTAATTAATATTTTACATATATTATTTTATTTTTACATATGTATAGATAAAGAAAAAGAGATTATATAATAAGATTATATAATGATAAAAGACAAACAGATTATATAATAATTACATAATATACTTGATAAACAGATATCGTTTATCTGGATCGTTTAATCATAATTTTCTGTAAAAGAGTTGTGACTTTTCGTATTTTTTAAATTTTCTTAAAGCGCGATAAGCGATAAGCAATCAGAGCTGCCATGCGATTCTGTAACTCCTTATGCAGTATCGTTATCGTTATATTGGCATTACGCAGCTTTTTTACCACACAGAAAAAAAAGAAGTATCAAATCAACACTGATATACTTATATTATACGTAAGAATATATAATCTTGAAATAAGATTTTATTGCGTTGAAAGAAGAAAAAACTTGCTTGGATGAAGTAATTTATATAGCTAAACGAAGTTCTATATGTGGTTCAATTAACAAGTAAGAAAGAAAAAACTTGAAATAAAAAGTTGAAATTCTTATATAAGAAGATTATATATTCTTGCGTATATACAAGTATATATCAGTGTTGATTTGATACTTCTTTTTTTCTGTGCATATATAGTACCTATACCTGCGCAACTGTCGTTATGAGTACATAAATGACAGCATAACGAGTTACAGACGAGAATCGCACTACAGTTAGACTAAAACTAAAACCCCTGATAGCACTTTAATTGAAGCAACAGCTTTTTTTCTCAGTGTATGTATTATAATAATACATATACACGGTAATTAATATTGAGTTGCCTAAGATCTAAGCTTATAGACCGAAAACAGCTTGTATCTTATTCGAAAATTTATATATATTTTTTAATTTTATTATTATTTTAATTTTGTGTTTTGTGGGGGGCTTCGCTTTCCACACCACCCACCAGGACTTTGCCCCTGGACCCCCCATCACTTTATTTTTCACTTTCTATTTAACGATAGGCGCGTATAAACTGTATTATACGAATGGACGAATGGTTTATACGCACGAATGCACCAAACGCACTCTTTCTACAGGCATTCAGAAGTCTAACATTTCCGTAAAGGTGTTGTGAAAAATATCGTGTGCACCTTGGGTTGAAAACTTTTTCACACTCGTCTGAAAAAACGCTGCTTTCTTCTCTTGGTGCACAATATACTATTATCTTTTTCTGAAAATGCATTCATAATAGAATTTTACGTACTTTGAATCTAAGTTCTCCAATTGGCGGTTTTGCATATGGTATTCCTCGAAAGGCGGTGTAGTAGTCACCGTAAACACCTTTTTCTACAATACCAATTAACTTTCCCTCGTGCACGCATATTTCGACTCTGCTGTTGTCCATGTTGAATACGCTGGAATACTGACGAGCGGACTGACAAACAGCGTATTTATTCATCTGAGTTGCGTAGATGTGTTTGTGAAGATATCAATAATTGTAAGAAACAAGTGAGATTAGAATCGAGTATGTTGATCAAGTTTTATTTATAGCCTAACGCCGATGATTAATATTTTACGTAATGCACGCGTCAGCACATAAACATGTGATGCATATAAACTTGCATTATCTCTTTTGCTATATTTCTCAGTGTACAACTATGAAAACTTGTTATGCGTTTTGCTATTCCAAATGTGCAAGGAATATGAAGAAATGCTCCCCGATGCACTGTAAATGTAAATTAACTCACAGAATTGTGCAAATATAATTATAGAAAATATGAATTTTTCTTACTGAGCACACACAGAATTGAAATTTGCATAATAGTTAGTTGAAATCACTTTTAAATTTAACACACAAATTTTGAAGAAGAAAAGAATAGAATATATTTAAAACATATATAAATATAAAAAATATTTTAGAATGGACGTAAATATACAGTGTTATTTTTTATGAATTTATAATTACATTTAATTCTTAACGAAGAGATCGAGATTTTCCGTTATAATTTTTCAATAATTTTTCATTATATTTTCACTATATTTGCAAGTAAGCCTCAAATTAATATGTATTAAATCAAGACGAAGCTCACTTTATGAAGTTACATAATAATGTTCTACGATTTATTTGTATATTCCAACTTTATTTTGATCAATATAACATTTTCGGTAACAAAAATCGATTTCAAATTGTACATAGAAAAGAATATCTATTAATATTGTCCATATTATACATTGTAAATTCTTTATGAATACTGGGTATAACATATTTATCACAAATTAAGAAATAATTATCACAAAATGAAATTAATAGACATTAAGAAACATAATTTTAATGTAAATATTTTAGCAGACAGAATCTTATAATTTGTGTTTCATATTCTTCCAATCGCAGCGCTGTTCTCCTTTACGAATGATTTCCATCCGAGGTTCAATATCAATATTTAAATAATCGTATACATCTCCGTGCTTTAATGGAGTCCATTTAATCGGATTCAAATTCGTAATAGCAGACGTTGGATCTCTATAAATTGAAAATTTAAAATTAAATATATATTAATACAATTATAAAATTTCCGTAACGGTAAAAAAAGAAATTAAGTTTATTGTACCCTGTTTTAGCAAAATTCGTCCACATCTGCGTTAAGCGATCTATCACTTTAGAGTCTTTCGAATCAGGAGCAGGTGGTGGTAAATTGAACTCTTTCATCATATGAGGATGAAATAAATAAAATATATCTTCACCATGAGCCACTCCTAAAATAATGTCATATAATAAATCAATTTTGAAAACGCAAACTGAATTTTCTTAAAGTAATTAACGTTTTGTTTAAATATTACAAAATAATCTTTAATCTTTTTAAGTCAATTATTTTTAAATGTTTGATATATGGTGGATTTTTAAAAATAATATTTAGAAAATCAGAGTCGTTTTTGTTAACATTAAATCATGATAAATGTACTCGTATTTCTTAGAAGATTAAAGGCTTTTGTGTGGTTTTAAGTAAAATAGCGACGTTACCTGGAAGTGTAACGTTCATTATTTTTTTTGTGGGGGAAGTTTTACTTTCATACGAAAGTTTATACAAATATGTTGGCGTGTAACCACCAGAATTCATTTGGATATCGATCACTTCCATGGTACCACGGTAGAATAAGGCATCTCCAAGAAAATCAGCGTAATTTATTAGAGTTTCTTCTGATATTGCTTTGTTACCAAAATATAAAAATCGTAATTCTTCAACCGTGATCGGTATCTTTGGCAATGCAGATAAAACTCCGGGCATCATAGTCTTTTTAAAATCGGAATTGATTTGTTTAAGAGCTTCCTTGCTTATTTCTGAAATTTAAAAACTATATTACTTTTAACGATTACACAAGCTATTTTAGGCACTTATTTGCTAAGAAAATAATTTACTTCGCTAAAGAGAAAATCTGTTTGCGTGAAAATATTATATTCTATTATTTCTCCCATACGGCTTGTTAAGAAAAATATGACATGTCTGTTGATGATACTGAAAAATAAAAAAAACGAGCAATATCTAACTGTTGTAACATTTAATTATAAACGTATGTACGAAGCATATGTTAAAAGTAACGTTATTTTAGAACAAAGATGATTATTTTGACGCATAATTTTTTAATTTGTTTATATTGATTTGTTAATATTGATAGGGCATACCTATACGATACATACACTACACATATACATACATATATATCAATGTGTATTATTCTAGTAGGTCACGTAATATGAAAATTCATGCGCTACAGTGAGTGGCTGGAGATATATTTAGCGAACGCGCATGCAAATGCACTTACGTCCGACAAGTGTACTGCTTATGAGAAAAGACCCTTCGCAACTGGTATTTCCTAAAAGGAACGGCACTTTAACTCCGCGATGTATCAACTTGCATGGGTGTTCCGGAAAGAATGGATTCGGTGACTCGTAATCTAAACTTGGTGTAAACATTATAGTATGTTGTAGACGATCCTGCAAAAAAGTATTATTAGTGAAAATATTTCGTACCACCTGTTCACATAATATAATTAATTGCGCTTGTATAAAGTATATTTTAATAAAATATTGAGATTGTATATACTTACCGTTTGCGTGGCAAGAAACTTGTGTGCGGTTTTTATAAGTTTTTTCGCGTCAATTGTTTTAAGAAACTCGTAGGCGACTTTCGGGTCTGATGTCGCTTTTCCAAGTTTCTCGGCAAGTTGAAAACTTCTGTTCATCGCTTTGTTCGTCCACTCAGTCAAGGCCCAAGGATTCGCGGCAACGCCGCTTTGTGATATCGCTTTATGAAATAAACCTGTAAAGTGCAGTCAAATTTAGTTTAATATATTAATTAATTGTCATAAAATCTTATCCAATAAATATTCCTTTAATCATTATTTTGTGGATCACTTTAGAATTGATTTTATTTTTGAGAAAATATTTTAGAAAATATTAGTAGTTATTTCCTACAACTTTCAATATCTAATTTATCGTTAAAATTGAAATTAAAATTTCAAAAGTTTTAAATAAAAACTTTTTTAAATATCTTCTATACTTACTTAAAATTGATTTTATAGCAATTTTGTTATTCAGTTGAGAGAGAGAGAGAGGGGGGGGGGGGGGGGAGAGAGAGAGACTTGGGCAACAACTCTTTTTTTTATCTTAAAACGTATCAATTTTGAACGTTTTCGTTGAAGAAAAATCGAGTTTAAAATGACCAATGAGTCTTTGAATATTAAATACGATGAAATTTACAGATTTTATATCATTGCGTATCAAGTGCATATAAGTTGCACCTTTGCCTAACGGAGACAGAGTTAGATAATGCACGATAGCTCCACCAGCACTTTCGCCAAAAATAGTGATGTTTTTCGGATCTCCTCCGAATTGTGATATATTTCTCTGGACCCATTGTAATGCCATAACCACATCCTTTAGACCTTGATTACCCGTTGCCACTTTGTCATTGAGATTCAGGAAACCTGAAGTAATTAATGCATGTTTAATTTGCAAACTTGATTAATCAAAATTAAAAGTAGATGGTTAATATACATCTAAAAGTAAAATTTACATTAATGGTATAATATTTCTGTTAAGAAACATTTTTGCTTCAAATGACGCAAAGATAGATAATATCAACAACATAATATGAATCTATGTAGCATTGTACCTACATATCAGTACCTTATACATATGTAGCTAGGTACAATGCTACAAGATATCAAGCTGTCTTTAAAATATGGGTTATCTTAAAAAGAAAATCAGTGTACAAAACGATTTCTTTGAAAAAAGAAGTTTAAGATCTAAAAATGTTAATTCTAAAAAACTACGAGACGTAAATGTCGCACAATTTCGTATTGAGCTAACATCCAACGTACCGAGAGCCCCTAGTCTGTAATTTAGCGTAACCAGTACCACGTCCTTCCGAACAATATAATCAGGACCATAGAAGGTGGCATCACCGGAACCCATGGCAAAACTGCCACCATGTATCCACACCATAACTGGGCGTTTTTTCATAATATCTATAGTATATACGTTCAGGTAGAGGCAATCTTCGTCGCCTACCATTTCTCGTGTCATCATATCAACTTGAACAGCGATGTTACCATATTTTGAGGCATCTCTGCCGCCGGACCATGTTTCCGGTGGTAGCGGATCCTGTATAGATATAGGCATTGCTTTTATTTTAGAATTAATCTTGCATTGTATTTTTTTTTCCTTCATAAAAAGAGCGCACACGTGCGATTATGCAACCTGTTCTAAATTCGTAATTTGCCCTATAATTGATCCACACTCACGAATGCATGGAGAATATTGACAAATTTTCAATATAAATGATTGACACGTGCGCGTATCGATTCTTCAGATCTCAAGGATACTTTTTCATTCCGTATGCAACAATTTTAATTGCTGGATATTTTCGCCGTCTGTATCTACGTCGTCAACAAGCGGATGATTAATTATGAAGAGAGCACAAAGTTCATAATTACGTGTAAACAAAACTGAGGGTCTTGAATTTTGTACTCGGTATATTAATTCTTTATTTTATCAATAACAGCCTATTGGCAATATACGTAATAAAATATCTGCGTTGCTTGAATATTTGAACCACGAAAATTTCAAGTGCGCCACTTTTTCTCATATTCCGTGTGCGTCCTTGAAGTCGTGACACAATGAAAAACTTAAGCCGTAGTAGAAATTAGGCAGTAAATGAATCGACTACAAGCGAGCATTCTCGAGAATGGTAGATTAGCTCGGAAAGAACGCTCGACTGTGATTGATCGATTTACCGATTAAGTTCTACTGTTCATGTTTTTGTTTCTATATGCTTCAGTTACACGAATCTATAACAAAAAGATTAACTTATCTAGAAATAAATCATTGTACTTATTCGAATCACGCTAGAAATTTACCGTCGCAGTTGAATATACTATAAATATGTGAAGAATCCATTCGTGTTATTTCTTTATTAAAATTATAAAATTACAGTTTTCCACAAGTCTCGCAAGTTACTAACTTGATAATATGCCAATATAAATTATTTGCAGCTTTAAGAAATTATCTAGTAATATGACAATAATATTAAAGTTTGAAGAAAGTTTGAAGGCTTTTTTGTTCTACAAGGTTTTTTTTTAATTTATATACCACTGATACCTCGATTGAATTAATAATTTAAATTTAAAAATATGTTAACAGTTGAAAATTAATTGTAAATTATGAGAGAATAGGTACTAATTATAATTTTCTATTTTTTGTAGTAGAATCAGATTTTATACTTGATTTGATATTTACATTTGTCCATAAATCACTCTCTGAATGTCGCGCCTAAGTGTACGTAAAATCCAAAGCGCAATGAATAATCCATGTAATCTACCAATTTAATTAAATATAAAATAATGATCCGGCAACATAAGTAAGAGTTATTTTTTAAAATCAGTGTTATTCAATTATAATTTTTTTAACTGACATTTCGTACCTGTCTAATTAAAAATCTAAAGAAAGACGGATGAGAAGCGAAGCTGTTAGTTTAACTTGTCCAAGATTGGAGTTAAACGCTTATGCTGAACGCATACGCTGAACTTTGGTGAGGGAACGTTATTTACCTTGAACCTGAGTTCGCCGACCGGCGGTTTCGCGTACGGTATTCCTCGGAAGGCGACGTAATAACCGCCATGGACAGCTTTCTCAACGATACCGATTAATCTTCCCTCACGTACGTATATATCCACTCGATTATTGTCCATGATGGATACGGTGGAAGAACGACGAAATAACAACGTTAACGAATCCGCCGATTTAGCTTGGGCAACTATGTATGTGGAGCTACGATTATGCAACCATATATATACTCGTGTAAGTGAATGTCGGAACATTGTGCTGTAATGGCTCGATTGGCTCTCTTTGGGAGGAGGAGAAGAAGAAGGAGGACGAGGAGGAGGAGGAGGAGAAGGAGAGAGTGGGAGTTAAATGAAGAAAAGTTGCTGATTCGTTGTTTTTAATATCGTTATCGTCTACCGGGTAATTCCGATGGGACGAGACTGTTTTACATACGATTTATAAGTGCGCGTACATTAAGTATCTCTTCTGCTGCAGCGATAAGCGGTGCAGTAAACAGTATTTTTTACTTTGAAAAAATTGCAAATAATGATAAAGTATCAATTACACACGACACATACACACACACACCACAATATATATATATATATATATATATATATATATATATATATATATAATCGAAAAAATAGCGTGTTTTTTAATAAAGAAAATGGACAATTATTGAAACAATGATTTTAACTTCTCTTTTATTTAGATATTTTCTATTTTTGAATGCGTCAATGCTTGAATGGTTTCGTTGAAACAATCAAGTTGATCAATGAACTTATCATTAAATAGGATTAAATAGGATGAAATTCGAGGTTTCTGTATCGATAAGTTTGTAGGTTGAATCTTTAGTTAATGGAGATAGTGTTAGACAATGTGTGATAGGCTGCACCAGCACTTTCGCCAAAGATAGCGACATGGATCTCCACCAACCTCTGATATATTTTTTTGAACCCACTTTAACGCCATGACCACATCCTTTAGACCTTGATTACCTTCTGCCACTTTATCGTTGAGATTCAAAAAGCCTGAAACCATTTAACTCTTTTTTTATAAGATCGATATATTCAAGATAAAAATAGATGTACGACACAAAACGTAGAAAGAAAAGTATTGTTTCAGAGTTAATAAAAACATAATTCTCCATTTATTGTAAATAACCTTTTGCTTTTATTACAGAAGTATTTGCTTTGACTTTAAAAAAATTTGTTGTAATAAGTAAGAATATTTTACTCTTATTTAATATTCTTAATAACAAATAATTGTATTCATTCTGACCATTTTTATTTTCTGTATTAATATTTGATTGCAGACCATAGACGTACATAATAGACTGAATTGTGACAATTACTAAAGGAAAGCGTCTCCGCAAGCATAGGTATCTTCTGTCCTTCAGATTTTGCCGGAAACTCTCCAATGGAAACACTCACAAGGGAAGGGTCAACCTTCGGGGTCACCGATTTTGTCAAAATTTTACTAAAATGTAATATTGATATAGAAGTGACAAATGCTGTACGGAGACGATGCGCTTCTCAACCGTTGCCGAGAAATTGCGATGTAAATTTTATTTTATTTTATTTTATTATTATTTTAAAACCGTGCATAAAATGTTCGTAAAATATTAGCGATTTTGAAAGTAAATAAAAAAATATATATATATTGGCAGGGATATTTACATAATATTAAAAAAATTGTATGTATATTTATTGGTTTATTTATTAGTTTTGTATAGGTATAAAAAAAAGGTTACAATAAAAAAAGGCGTACAAAAAGAGAATATTATAATAAAATGATTGCGATTATTCGTCGTCTTGCTCTGTAACTTTACAAACTTTA
>NW_020222918.1:1970864-1975742 GCF_003070985.1 Temnothorax curvispinosus | reverse complement strand
TAAAGTTTGTAAAGTTACAGAGCAAGACGACGAATAATCGCAATCATTTTATTATAATATTCTTCTTGTGTACGCCTTTTTTATTGTAACCTTTTTTTATACCTATACAAAACTAATAAATCCAATAAATATACATACAATTTTTTTAATATTATGTAAATATATCCCCGCCAATATATATATATTTTTTTATTTATATTTTTTTTATTTTTATATATTTTTATTTTTTTTCTCGGCAACGGTTGAGAAGCGCATCGTCTCCGTACAGCATTTGTCACTTCTATATCAATACTACATTTTAGTAAAATTTCGACAAAATTGGTGACCCCGAGGGTCGACCCTTCCCTTGTCAGTTTATTATATACGTCTATATGTTGCAGACAAATATTAATATCTAACGTAACTTGTTTGTGGGCTACAATACATGAATTTTTTATATTTGAAATATAAAAAAAATAAGTCTCAATGTATGTGTTTACATCTTTTGAAGAAACTTGAAAAAAACGCATATAAGTAACATACAGGAAATACATATCGAAATAATGGATAAATTTTTGATCGATAGCTACGAAGGTGATAATAATCGCGTCATGTTCCCTGAATTAAACGGAGATATTGGACGGAACATGTGGGCCGCGCCTTCGATGCGGTAGCGATACAATCTTCATACCATGTATGTTAATTCAGCAAAATATAATTAATCGGCTTTGTTATCGCGAATTGCATGTGCGCGCACTCAAGGGATCGTCAATCACAGTAGCTTATTTGTTGCTTGTCCTTGAAATAAGAATATTGTATATACTGTGAAAATTCGATTTTAGGTCCTTGACCGTATTGATCATTATTGGTTTTACAAAAGCATTCTAGACGGTCAGTCACGATCTTTTCCTAGCCTCCTAAACTTCGGCAGTAGATAATACGGCCTATTCTGCTCTGCTGTCTTTTTATTGCAATCCTTATAAATAGGAGGAGCATAGCAAGCAGTACCTGTTGAGAAATTTCCCCTTTTCCTTTCTCCACTTCAATATTCCACCTGGTATCTCAAGGTCCCATTCTTGGTCCATCATCACTTACCTTATTCTACTACACTGATTCTACTAATATAATAAAAATGAAGTTCATTGTAAGCCACCAACACCACCAAAAGATATGTAAGAACGTATCACAAAACCACGTATTAGAATCTCTTAATTGACACTGTAGAATGTTTTTTAATTATAAATCGATTAAATGTTTGTATCGATTTGGTCAGCATTTTGAACAGTATTTAATATACGAGTAGAACTTCTATTGCAAACAGCTTATTAAATATAAATTTTAGATCTAATATGGCTTAATATTTTTTTTATCCAGTGTTCATTGCTTTTTCCATTTTTATTAAAAAAAATATGAGATATTTTATTTAAAAAACTCAAAGTATAATCTTCTTAATATATAAAAAATGCAGGAAAAAAAATTGCTGTAGTGTATATTCCTCTTCATACTATGAATTCCTCTTCATGCTTCATGCTATTGTGTAATTTTTGTTTATAATATTTGCCATACAACGAATAGATTGCGAGTCATTAAGTTAGGTGAATAATTCTATGTAGAAAATTCGCTGGACAGTGGACAGTCAACATATTAATAGTTTATCTGTATTTTTTATATTTAAATATTTCATGCTATTATAATTAACATAATAGACTTATTATTATTTTTAAGCTTGTTCGCATAATGGGCATTTTATTACATTTACAAAATTTATCTGATCTTGTTCGGAACAAATTGATTACGTTTTGTTAAATGTGAGTTCTTTTCATGACATTATAAAGTTAATAATGAAATAACTTACATCACTAATGAAAAAGAATCGATAAGGATTAAAACAACGATAAATGTTCGAAACGTATAAACAATAAATAGAATGAGCAGCTCTTAAATATTATTAGTAGAATAAACTAATAAGTGATGATAATAAAACTGTTTCTTAAAGCCAAGTAATAAGTACAAGGTGACACAGCAACATAAAAAGAAAATTTCACAAAGCATACCGAAAAGTTGATTTACGGGCAAGATTTCTATGATTGCATTTATCATTCATCATTTATTAATAATATTAAATCATCATATATTTTTTTTATTTTTTGCATGTATAAATTTTTTTTAATTTAAAAAGTTATTGAATGGATTAAATATTATAAAAATGTTTGTGCTATTTCAAAAGGTTGAATATATTAATAAAACATAAGCTTATATATTACATTTTTTATGCTTATCTTTAATATTGACTCTATCGTCGAAGCAAAAGAATGAAATTGATACGAATTCGCGATCTTTCATTCAATCTCTTTCTTCTCTTTACGTGCTGGAAAAGAAGAAATGGAACTGGTCTGGTAAAATGAAACTGGTCTGGTAAAATGGAACATCTTAGATATAGCTCACTTCCCTACTTTGGTGCTTAATGGATCGGATTACGGTTACGTTGCGAGCTAAAAAGTTTTTAGGCTATCAAAAACGAAAAATCTGATTGCATGGAATGCTTGGACCTTCGTATAGACTCTTTTTGTATCCAAGCATGCTGTTATTGTCGCAATATTCAGCGCTTTTATTATATATAAGACCGCTGTAAGTAACTTGCGGAAAACACATCTTTCGTATAAAAAAAATCATTATAATTATAATTCGCCGAAGATTTTCGTTAAATTTATAGAGCATGAATCACATAGCGGGGACACGTTATTAAATTATAGACAAATTGCAGTAGTATCTTGAACGATTTACAATACTTTGTAGAATTGCATTTCAGCTGTACACATATGGAGAAGGATAGTGCTTTTAGAGTGACACTTGGCCACGCCATATAGCTGTGGTCTCGTCGCGTTGTCGCGAAAAGACTAACACTGACGAGAAAATAGGTCACTTTACGTGATATTCGCGAAGAGAATCTTCAGTATTTTGTGAGAAGTAAATAAAAGTAAACGAAAAGTAAACGAAATAAATCAGCTGCAAATATATCTCTCCGTTAAAACTTTCCGCGCATTAGGGTGAAAAAAGAAATAAAAATCGCAGCAATGTGCAACACACACGTGATCGTTGGAAAGCGCATATTTACATACACTAATGTGTTTGACAAACGTACGACTATACTGAAAAGATAACCATTCCCTTTCGGTATTACAACATTTTATTATTATATTTTTATGAATGTATTCAAGAGGCAAAATATCCAATTTTGCTTTTATATGATTGACGTTATATTCTATAGCTATATTGAGATATCTATGTCAGGATTTAATTAATGCGCAACGCGCAAAACGTGCACGGATTTTTGATTTCAGAATTTTTACGACGGATAACGTCGAGCGTAACTATATAAACTTTGCGATGATTTCTATGGATATAAGTAAACGTAAACGTTGTGAAAATCCGCGGGAGCAACGAAACGAATATCGATTAGCTCCGCGTTAAAATGTACTCTCAACGTTATTCGCCGAAACGCCGCGCCGGGTGCGGTTCTAAATCCGATTTAATTCTCAATAAAAAGCGAAAATTCGATAACCGCTCAAGATCAAATGTAAATTTCGTCTGGATGTTACACGCATAAAAGTAGGTCGGATAGCGGTTAGCTATAATATCGAGTTTTACGAGATACTTTAGCAGCTTCTTCTAAAACCACGCATCACACATTCCTGTGAAAGAAAAATGTCGACAAAAATGTTTTCTCCAAGCGTATATTCAACAGTAACTTAACGAATACATCGTACCGTCTCTTCCAGACATCAAGAACTACGCAAACACTAATTAATTCCTCCTCTTCCTCTGGTCCGTGATCTATTAGCGTCGAATCTGCAGCTAAGCACTCGCTGTCCGCGAACGGATGCGGCGAATTGATACGCCGCGCATGAGATCGTTCGTGAGCGTTATCGATCCTTCACCATGGGCAACGCCGACAGCCGACACCGCGACACCGCGCCGTCGACCGTCGATGTCGTCGGTGTTGGTCGACGTTGGTCGGCGTCATCGTAGCGCGATGTATCAGTATCGGCGAAACAGGTACCGGAACTTTTGCCCGAGCACTATGACGATATTAACAAAGTTTCGCTGCTCAATTCACTTCACAGTACTTGATATCCAAAGATATCCGAGGTATTATATCAATCCGCGACTCGCATCATCTCTCGGATCGTTGTGCGTATCCGTGGATCGTGCAAATCTCGCGAACGAGCGAATCGTTCTGGCCTATCTACTCCCGGACAATTTCTTTCTTTCTTTCTCCGGACCAGTCATTTCGAACACAATATGCACAATCATTCTTTCTCGACTGTGCACAAACGTCGCCTGATTGCATGCCCCGAACCAGGACCGCTTCTTTCCGGGGGAAAAAAATATTTCGATACCAAACTTTTCCCTTTGACGTTTCGTAGAAACTTGTTTCCGTCAAAACTTGCCAAGTGCATCGCCAGCTGCTGCAACGAGATGAGAGAGGAGTTTCGCTGCGTTATAACTTAACTGAATCCATGGAGAGAGATTTATTGGACAAGGTAGGGAGGAAGAAAAGAAGAAGAATTTGGAGTAAAAATATAAGACAGAACATATATAAATGAAGCAAGAATATTGGACGGGATTTATTACCAGTAAGTTATCAAAATAAGAAGCAATCCCTTAATATTTTTATTACATTTTTCTATATAGATGGAATTTTCGATACACAATTAACTTTCAGTACTTATTAAAAAAATTCTTTCAATTTTTTTACATGTGTTTCTATTTTTGTAACATTAATGTACAAAGTATATTTTATTTGAATTTTTTTACAATTGTTCAAGACATTGATGGATATATATACATATACTTATGGCGCTAAGGGGATATATTCTGTCATTAATTTATATATAT
>NW_020222918.1:1856507-1970764 GCF_003070985.1 Temnothorax curvispinosus | reverse complement strand
CAACCATAGAAATATTTTAGAATTTTAAATAATTAATTTTGTACATAATCTATAAACGAAATAAAATATGTACAAAATTAATTATTTAAAATTCTAAAATATTTCTATGGTTGACATTTAAAGAGTAATATGGTTTAACATGGTTTAATATCCAATACAAAAGAAACCAAAATCTTTTGTGATTTAATAATAGCTGCTTTACAAAAGATCATATTACGGCGGGATTGATGAACAGGAAGGATTTTACGACGGACACGCACTTAATTGCATTTGGTTTGTCATCTCCGTGTCCTTAGGGAGCTCGTAATATTAGTCTGGGGCTGTAGGGAATCTACTATAACATTCATCACCTTCAGCCTCTGTCCTGATAAGTTGTTACCGAGGGAAGCTGAAAGTCAAAACTAATGCGGTCAAAACTAATTTCTCAAAAAAGAAATAAAAGTACATTTAGACAACATCATATATTGATTTACGTGTATTTATTATGTGTAAGTTTTTACCATAATACGTATTATTTATATGATGAATTATAATTATCTTGATCTTATTATTATTATTATTACATTTTCTTGATAGGCATTGAAAATGTAATGCATTGAAAACCGGTTTATATCATTTATGTTTATATCATGCATTTACATTATATATTCAGAGATGTAATTAATATTACAGAATGCATATTACAATAATTAAATAAAAGATTTGCACTCATTATCAGTAATGTTGATGCTTCGTAATAGGAATAAAAAGCAATTTACATTTTTTTATATTTGAACACGGTTTCGTAAATAATTTCGTAAACACTTAAAATTCACTTGTTTTTATTATTCTCTTATATTAAAGATGATTTTTAAAATTAATGTCAGGCAAGAAACTAGAAGAAAAAAGATCTAAAGATAATATATTGTGCAAAATATGGATCAATTTTGCAAATTATGTAATAATGCTGAAGAAACTTTTACTGAGTGAGATCGATGTTAAGGGATATTCTTATTTAGAAAATTATAGATTTAGAGATTTTTTTAGAAAAATGTTAAAAATATCTATAAAATATTTGCATTGAAATAGAATAAACGTAATGTCGTTTCATTTACTAATCCAAACGGAATTAATCCGTACTCTGCCGGAAAGAGAATCATATCCTCCATATTTCCCGTTAATATCCTCCCTTCCGTTAATTGTTAATCTCGTTAATTAAAATGACCGCACCGTCCGGAATGGTTAATGGGTCAAAGGTAGGACTAGGTATGCTGATTCGAGGTGCAAAATAGCATATGCCCGCACGTAGGCAGGCGGGCGCAGTCCCTAGCGAAACTGTTATCTTCCAACGAGATCGCATTTCAGGAAACAACGGCCGCTAATGGCGTTTCGTTATCTCCTTATTATCGTGAAACGCTTTTGGACCGCCGAGTATCGCATACTCTTTCGTTTTTTTTTTGTTTTTCTTTATTTTCCCTTTTTTTTCTTGCTTGTCCGATCGTAGGTCGCAGGTGCGGTGCGCCGGACAAGCATTGCGTTCCGCTTTTATTCGGGAATTAAACGTCGCGCATTCCTTTTTTAACGAGCGCTTTCCCATTCTAATTTCGCGAATAAATCTCGTCGTGTCGCGCCACAGAGAGCTCCGCGTTAAAGGCCACGGCGTGTATGCTGGGTGTGCGCATTCATCTGTATATACCTATCTGTATATGTATACGGATGAACTAGACGATATATATATATATATATATATATATATATATATATATATATATATATGTATATATGTATATATGTACATATATTTTTTTAAAGCTTGGGTGGAGCATCTAGTTGGGGGGAAGATAAATGTGAAGTAATGACGGCGCCTGTCGGAAGGGAAGATGCAATAAAGGGGTGATGGACGAATTAAGGGCAGACATCGATACCTTACGCTCGGCGAACATCCGGCGGGTTTGTAGGCGAGTCTTCCGACTCGCGCGATCGATCGATCCTCATCACAAAATAATGAGCAACCACACGAGCTCGCAAATAATCGCTATGCGCTATGCGCGTAATTTCCTCTCGTTCCCTTTCTTTCCCTTCTTTCTCTTTCCGAATAAACATATCGCATATAACGCAGCTTTTCAATCAAATTCGAATTATTCAGTTTTGCACGTTTCTCTCTTGCACTTTTCTCTGCAATGGTTGTTAAAGACCCTAACCCATTTGATAAGATTATCTGCTACGTGTAAAACTTTTCACTAATACTTTAAAAAGTGTTTTAATTTAAACAATTGTATAACTAATACCCAAAAATAAAAGTAACATGTATTGTTTGATAAAATAATATCACAATTTTATCATTACAGTTCCAGAATATTCTGTCTATTTTTTATATCACACTGTTCGATTATTGGTTTAGTTCAATTTTGAAAAATTAATCCGCAATTTTTTACGAAAAAAAAAACCATTGTTACGTACCTATACATAAAACTGCACTTTGGTGTTATCGATAATTTCTTCTATAGAAATGAACATTCTCACCAAAACGGGGTCATATTTCTAATGTTATAATCCCATCCCATATGTTATAATCTTATCTGCCCATAAGAGAACAAACGAAAGTATTTAACGTGCGTGAATTTCATTGCCGCTAATGATCAATTAGCAGGAAATGAAACATAAATTGTTTCCAGGAAATATCGTGTTCTATTTGGACAACAGCTACTATTTCAAAGAATATTCAGGAGATGTTATATCTGTTTTAATTCGTCGCCAGTCATAATTATCTAAATTTTTTTTAGTAAGATCTGCATTGCGCCAGTTAATTCGCAAATTGGATACGTTGCACCGTGGAACAATTGCGGCGATATTTTTAATGGTTTTCAGAATGTTGGAATGGAAAGGGACAGAGAGAAAGAGGGGAGGGGTGGAAAAGGGAGGAAGAGAGAGTAGAGAGAGCCGCAAGTCTAAGCGTGGCTAGCGAAAGAGAAATAATTGCCAGAATAACCGGTAGACTTTGCAGGATCAAATTGCTTGCACGTGACGACGCGCGTCACGTAATTTGGATATATTCGAGGGAAAATTGATTTCCCTCGAAGGCGATATGTCCAGAACTGTTACTATTGTGATATATAGCTCCGGAGTTTGGGCATGCCTGGCGGAATTTCGAATTACGGCGATTCGCTCTCTAATATACTCTAATATTCCGTTGTTGTCGGAGCAAGTTGCGCGCCGCATTATTCACTCACGTTGTATCGCGATGCATTTGTTACGTGAAACGCTATTTCGCTTTGCGCCATTTGCGGCGAATTACGGCGTAATACTCGAGGAAAGACTCGCATCGTTTCGGACTCTCTTGCGTGCGACCATGCCATTTCTCGCGGTCGCGTCTTCGTAATGTACTTTTCCCCACAACTCTCTTTACAACGAATGGAGTTTAATCGCCGCCCCATGCTTGCCGACACGGTCGTTTGTGGGTGTAATTCTGCTCTTGTATATAGTACATAATATTCCGATTGACAAAGTAACATGTTATTCCTCGCAATCTACAATGCATTGTATAATTGAAGCGCACAATAAGTATAACATATGGTTTCGATGTCTCTTCTATCTATTTTTCCAATTCTTTTACCTTTATAAATCATATCACGTATTATTATTTAAATCGACTACCACGTCATTCTATTTGTGAAAATTTATAAAGATCAGAGATCGCGTGCGCTTCGGGCAAACAGAAAGGTAATTACGCACAGAGATTAGCTCGCAGTTACTTGCATACACTCCGGATATTTACATCGTACCTCATCAGCTAATTAAGCCTGGAAAAGAGCGCGAAGAGATCATTAAAACGCCAGAAGGTGGCTACGCGAGTCAAAGTTCATTTTTCCCAAAGATATAAGTTTAACCAGGCGGCGCGGCGCGGGCGTTTCATAGGAGTGCAGAGTGGACTGAAGTTCAATTTGCATTTTGTTTTATTTGAACTATTAAATCGTGGTTGCGCAAAGAGGAATAATCCTACCTCTCTATCCGCTTAATGGGTGGACCGCCAAGCTCTTGATTCTTCATGCGACGCCGCGCCGCCGGCACAGTTTTTACAAACTACTCTGCATCGGGAAATTTTAAATTAGCTTGTTGTTCGTCGAGATAGACGGAAGTTTGAACGAGCTTCGACAAGAAGCTGACGTAACTTCGTGGATGATTACACAATCAGCGTCAGGATATATATTTCTCCTTTCGTTTCCACCTCTCTTTTAACCATTGACAAATATGTTACGTCGAAACGATATAAATCACATGTAAATTCTTTTTCTTTTAAGGCACATGGTTTGTGGCACATACATTTTTTTACTTGTTTGCATAGCGAATAAAATTGCATATGGAGCGATAAAATTGCATTGAAGTATAAAGCGTATTGTTAATCAAAGTGAAAAAAATTGAGGTACTTTTAATTAATTCCAATATCAAAAATGTCATAGAGAATGACTGGTCGTGCGAAATTCCATTAATAATAATTATTACCAGGGATGCCGCTAAGGTTTGGTAATTAAAAAATCGATAAATGCCGATGTTTATTTTTCAACGATGTTTTTATTTCTCAACATCCCTTACGTTATACATCTCATTTGATATTCCAACACTTTCTATTGCAGTGATGGCGCACAAATACTGCGAGCTGAACGGTACGTGGTTCCGACATCCCGAATCTAATCAAATATGGAGCAATTACACGACTTGTGTAAATCTACAGGATCTGAGGGTGAGTTATTTCTTAATGTATTTGCCTCTATTCGCGTATACAATAAATTGAATATTAAAGTTATCTCTAGCTTTACCACGTCAAAGAGACGGAATATCGAAGAACATTGCCGTATAAAAGGGATCGCGACCTTTAAAGATATTTGAAAAATTCGATGGTTAAAATCATCGGATGACGCGAAGGAGAAGGTGGAGGGGGGGGAAGAGTTTAATCCCTCTGGGAAATAACATACAAATTCTCACACGCGAGTCCCAGTTTTACATCCTCTCAGTCTCGTGCGGAACATCGCCATTCTGACATATGGGTTCGATTCCGCGTTATTCTGCCTGAAGGCTCACGATCAGCCGACTCGTATATTCGCCGGAGAGCTAATATCGTTTGAGCGAACGGGACGCGCGCGTTTGTTGAAATATTTGAAAGACACGCACGCTGCATCCGACAGGGAGAGTATTACTTATTTTGCATCGCAACGTCGCACAGAGGAACAATTTCAGCGATCACGCGACTTCGCAATCTGCCTTGCAACTTGCAACGGACGATACGGCGGGGTCTGCTATACATTATTCGTTTGAGCATTGTCGATATTTCGGTCATTTCGGATAATAACGCTACGGCGAAAACAAAAGAGTAAAAAAAAAAAACGTTTCTTGCGATTTATTTTCGAAGAATTGATTTCTCGTCGCTGCAACTGTGACGGCTCGGTGAAACAGATTTATGATGCGCGCACCGGAAATTTCAGCAAAAAGAGAACGCGAGGCATAGAAATGAAACGAGCGTGAAATTGTCCTGAATTTCTCAGTTTCTGTCAATACGTAAATCTCTTTAAATGTTATCCTTTTAACGGCCAGTATCTCTCCAGATATTTCTGATGTATCGAAACCGTTAAAGCGGCAAAGCGATTTATCCGTCGAGACAAATGGATTTTAATCTTAAGCGACCTTCGTGCCGCTAGTTACGCCCTTTATAAATTTTTCGACGCCCGCGCGGCGCCGCTCTTACAGGATTAACGTCGGAAAGCAACGTGCCTTTGACGCGTGAGGCAGTACGATAATACGATGAAGCGTTTCCCGTTTCCCGCTTGCGAGGAGTCGCTTTTACGTAACGCCATCCGTGTCAACCCTTCTCATGTATTTGACGAGCCGCGCTCTATTCATTAGGACCAGCTTCATTTCGGTACCGATACACATAGCGTGATCATCCTTTAGAACGTGGCCCGTCATAGCCGCTTCTCGTGTTCGTCGAAGCCGCTTCTATCTCTCTCTCCCTCTCTCTTAGTGTATCCATCACGTCATCGTGAAGGCATTCACTTCTAACACGCGTTGACGTCAATGTCGATACTCGTGCCTTTTTCATCGCGACGCTGCTAAAATTGCGAACATAATGCCATGCTCGCCACGGAGCCCGTTTCGAGTTCTTACAGCAAGGTTTTGTTACCGTAAGATGAAACGAAGACAAATTCGAAGCACCGAGTGAAGAATTTTAAACTTTGCGAAAGGATGTGGAAAGCTTGAAAAGAGCAAGAAACGTTTTGATGATTTTAACAACACTACTAGCACAAATAAGGGACAGCAAAATTAATTTTTTAATTAAATTAATAGCTGATAAATTTAGAGAAAAACAACTGAGGAAGCAACGTAATAGCAACGTAAGAAAAACTTTAAATATTGTGCAACTTGGTTCTTCCTTAAAAAAAAAAAAAAAAAAAAAAAAGAAAAGAAAAGAAAGACCGCCTGCATAATTCTTCAATTTTATTCAGTTTCTAATTTTAGAGATCAAACTTTCCAAGCTATCAACAACATAACAAGTATTTCGCATTCCAATTTTCTATCCTACTGTACGTCAAATAATTAACATGAAAATTAATTCAATATTAGATATATACCGAACCGAGTTCTTCGCATAATTACAATTTAGACGCGATTGCTCACACGAGTTTACTCAATTATAAAATTATTTGTACAATGTGAGGGATTTGATGCGAAGGACACGAAATGGTGAAAAATACTTCGTGGTACTCTATTTTATGAACGACGATAAAACGCGCACTTATCTTTCGGGTCCAGAGAACGAGGCCAGACGGCTTAGCGGAAAAGCTCGAGAGGATATATGTATTTTTGCATGTAGCGTTGCCATTCTTGTCCAGCGAGGTAATCTGCCTGAGTGATTTCTATCAGAGTAATCTTCCTGTTTACTTAATCCTTCTAATCTCGGCACTTATTCTGTGGAACACGAAATTGCGAACGGATTCATTAGACTCCACTAATGATACGCCGTCGTAATCAAATTACCTTTGTGCGCGCACGCACCCTTTATCTATCTCTTTTCTCTCTCTCTCTCTCTCTCTCTCTCTCTCTCTCTCTTTTTTCTTGTTTTGCAAATTACACAGTGATACATTTGCTTCTCGCGGAGATGGCGGTCTGTTCCCGAGTTTTTAAATTACACGTGTCTGACGTGAGCTGAATTCTCGTCGCGTACGCGCCGCGCCGTTGCATGTTCAAATGAAACCGATTCTTTGCGCTTGTAGTGCTGCGACGGTATGACAAAAGCCTTTGTATTCACTTCTATACACGATGAACGTTTACACATCGTCATCGATTCGCGTTTCTAACATCTGCAACATCTGGACTCTAAAGATAAATATTATCGTAAAACTAGGAAACGGCTTATGGAAATAAACGCACTTAAAATGCATTGGACGGTAATTGTATACTGAACCAATCCCGTCCTCCGAAAGCATGTAAATTGATTGAAATTCTCATCGTCAGTATAAACTTGCTCGCTTTTGTTTGGCAATTATTTTAAAAGGAAATCATTTGCAACTTGCAACGCATTTATTATCTAAAAGCGCTGTTTATAAAATTGCACAAAATGCGCTACAATCGACAATGTAGCATGATCAGAAATATGTGTCAAGTTACTTATTTATTTTAATGCAGTTTGGCCGTTGCGCGACCTATTAAGTGCCAGGAAAAATAACAACTTCACAGAAAGTCCAAGTTCGAATAAAGTTCCGGAAAAATTTCTGTGACAGACGTTTATTACACTTTTAGCAAGGAGTAAGAAGAACTGAAAAGAAGAACGAAAGAGTTGCACAACTTGGTTATATAAAACTTGCAATGAAATGTCATGTGACGGTCATGTATGATGTTTGCACTATAACTACTCTGTGCATGATTATTCTTTGCGCATGATTATTGTTTGCATAATTATTCTTCGACATTATTATTCACAAGATTACGTTTTGATGACAATTATTTAACTTGCAATTAAAATGCCATAGTTAAAATTTATGTGACGTTTGTTATACTTTTAACAATAAGAAGATAGAACTATAAGAACGAAAGGGTCGTACTTGGTTATATAAAATTTGCAATAAAATGTTATGTAATACTTGTATGATATTTCATTAAGTTTGCAGTTGGACCAATATAGGTCCTGATAAGTCCTCGTTTGCATTGACTTGTGTCTAAATAATAAACAAGATTTCCCTGTTTATTCGTAGTTCTGAAATTTATTTCTTGAAAATCTCTGTATTTTCTCTTATATTCCGCGCGCGGAAAGCAACTGCTCCGAAGCTTTCTCTTAAATTTCCAGTTCTAATTATTAGAGAGGGAGAGAGATAATCATAGAGATTAACTAATGGAAGCCAGGGACAAGAGATAGTTAGATGCATTTCCATTACTTTTAGTTTGAAGATTACTTCTTTGACTCTTTGTATGACCCATTCTAGAGTCATTATTAGTTTCAAGTGTTTGAAGTTAATAATATTATTTAGTTAAAAAGTTCTTCTACTTTATAAAAATACCATTTTTCTTTTTTTATATATTATTTAAAAGTATATCTGGAGAATATGTCTTTCAAATTTCATTGAGAAATTGGTGAAGTTACAAGATATTGAATAGTGACGTATAATTTAAAAAATGGGCTTGCCACTGTATACACAGTTAAAATATGAGTAAAAACATAAACTTCTGAAAAGATTATTTATTATTCCACAAAAAATTCTTAAAATCATGTTGTCCCACAACTACCATGATTTCAGGGTAAATTTTAAGGGAAAATTCTCTCCGTGTAATAATTGAAAATATGCAATATAAAGTGTAAATATTTATATCGTTTTGATTTATTATTTTATATAGATTTGCAGCTCTCGATTGTCGAAATTGATGGTATCGCGCGATATTGTCACGTTTCGCGCGAATTCATTGCGTTCGCAGCGGGAACTTCGCACCAAAATCCAATACGATCGGTAAACAGCGATAGCTCGATTTCAATTCGACAATACGACATGTACGAAATTGAGGATTCATCTATCTCCTAATATTAACGGGATCGCGGACGCAAACGACAATAAGCTGCAATGTAGCGCGGGAGATAGTGTAATCCTCACTATCGATACATAATAAACATGGGTGAAACGGTGGGATACAATTATCGCTTTGTTCGCGTAGATAAAATTTATCGTGTCCCCGCATGCAACAGCGGTATAATTTCCGGGATTCCGCGTTAATCCGATTGGGCCAGCCGAAAGAAGAGAGACCCGGCTCGTACCTACCTACACTATTAACGTATCAAGTGCCGTGTAATCTCAAGATAGAGCCCGGTATCCGGAGTATCCGGAGACTGCGTATACCCGAACTTCATGAATTATTTAGCTCCAACTACCGTAGCACGGCGTGAAATCCGTTTAAAGCTGTGCGGTGTGGACCTAATTTTCATAATTATGATATTTTTCGATTCGATTAAAGATATGAACTCTTCATGTTTCGCTTTCAATCGCGTGTTCCGTAATCCTATTCGATATACACATGTCTTGGCTCTTTTGTGGCTTATTCGACTTCTGAAATTGAAAACTTAATATCGAAACGTTGCTTTATCCCATTTAGAATTAACAGCAAAATGTTCTCACTATATTTTACATATATCGAAATCGCTATGCTAATCGTTATATTTCGCCTTTATTTCGATGATATAATGGCTATATGGTAATTATAAGAAAATTAGATCGCCTTCACAACGAGTTTTGCCAAAGCAAATTATATTTCGTGAAACGTAATAACATGTAAGAATTATTCGATAAAAGAATCAAGTCACACATATATACATATATCTAGTAGCTTTCATTTAAAAAAAATTTTTTTTTGTCTTGAGAGCATTCGCGTAAACGCCTATACTGCAAAGAGATTTATACATTCCGAGTTAAATATTAATTCACATTTGCGCGCGATTTAAGCTGCAGCACCTTATCCATGAATAGTGTGCCATGAAAGCGCAGACTTGTAGGCTTTCGTGCAACTGTAGCGTTAATAAGTAACGCGACGTTCGCGTTCGTATACGGTGGCGGTTAAGAATAATGCTGCTTCCGGTCTCGCGGGGAACAACGGGTTAATGCCTTTCCCCAGGCTCTCTACTATCATCATCCACTTCTAATAAATACGGGAATAGATTCTTTTGATGGCAAATCGCGGAGCATCTGCTTGTCTTACATATTTATAACGAGCGAGATTATACGCTCGGGCTTTCGGACAAAGCACAAATTTTTCTTCCGTACGCGAAACAAGCTCGATTAATTTTTCAAGCTCGACCGTCCTCGACGTAGGTCATGAGGCATGTTTTTCGGACGGCGAGCCTCATAAACACTTCGTGCCTGGCAGGCATTTGTCATACATAGGACAACGTTACGAAGCCCTATTACTAGCCGACTTTGCTTTGCAGATGCGGCAAGATTTGCATGCGACGGCGTAAAGGAAGTATATGTTGGTTGCGAGCTCGGTTGCGAGGGGGCCGAGGCACACGGAGGATCTCGTAAGCGGATGAATTTTAAAACGACAACGCCAGGCGAACTGCGTTGCTCGTGCATATTTCGGAACGAAAAAATGGGAGAATCGATTTGCGTGAGACTCGTAGTTTTTTTATGATTTCAGTCTGAGCTCCGAGTTTCTGATCGAGTTTCTGACATTCACAAAATCCGTAGCATTTCCGAAAACTAGTTTCAGGTTTGAATATTGTTACGAAAATGCGTTTACGAGAGCGATAGGAGAGTCGTGATTGACTTGGATAAATTTCTCGAATGTAGATTTTTATATTTGTTATATAGGTCCTGGAAATTTTCGCCCTGAAATATACTAAAAAGAAAAAAAGAGAATACCGTTCACAACTTTTTCAATATTTTTATCACGATAAAGTTTTATTAATTGGTTACACTATTTCTCTGTTTTGCAATCGTTTCTTCTTATTTTCGAAACAACTTCTTTAACTTCTTTTCATTTAATACGAAAAATTTGTTTTATCTGCGTGAATTTTGAGCTACATTATCTACTAAATTTATATTTTTGAAAGAATACTTCCTAAAAAATAAAAATAATTTTGTTTAACAAATCTGGATGGCAGTTAGCCTCCTCTACGGTACACGCGCAACGAGATTGCAACGGCGACATGATAATTAATCAAAGAAACGATTGGGGTCAGATTCGCGTTACTCGCTCTCTACTACATCGTAGTCGACCCTCAATCTGAAACTGTGAAATTTTCTGACGAAATAATAAGATCGTAACTCGCGCCCTTCGCGTAATATGGATTAATAAAAATTAAGGCAACACTCTAAAAATTATCAAACTGGTCTGAAATGTGAGAATGAAGTTTTAAATTTTGATAATATGATTACAGTGGCAGCAAAGTATAAATGGAATCTACGAGGCGGGATACGCGATATCCTTGGTAGCTCTATTGCTTTCCTTAGGAATTCTCACGTACTTCCGGTAAGTTATAAATTTATCGACGTTGTTATTATCTCTGCTATCTCAACGGGATATTAAAATTTGTATGCGCGCTAGAGTACGTTAATGCAAAAACTTGGAGAATTACTTTCAGATGTATCCTGCGCTTGAGATACGATTAAATTGGATCGCTTAAGAGGAAATATATAATATCTTTTTTTAATTTAATAACAGAACTCGTAGTTTCTCAAAATCTGAAAGCAAGAAGTTTACTTTTTAAGAAGTATCTCAAAAGATAAAAGGCTAAAAGAACATATTGTTGTGAATATTAAAAGCTCTTAATTTAGATCTATTTCTAGAAAAATTAAAATGTGTTATTATATTATTTATTATATCATATATATTATAGTCATTTAATTTGAACAAGTTTTAGATGTTTCTTATCTAGAAAATAAGTAAGTCTTATCACTGAAGAGACTAACAAAGACGTAGACTATTAATTCTATTCGAAATATCAAATTAGTATGCTGTTTAGCGACCTAATCTAGACGGATGTCATTCATATACAATTGTTTGTAGTGAAACACTTTTAGATCTTTCTTTACTGTTCTGTAACATGAAGTTTAGGATTCGTTGAAAAGGCTTCAGAGAAGTGCGATTGAGAGAACTTTCTTGTTTCTTTACACGCAGATCTCTCAGATGCGCACGGATTACGCTGCATATGAATCTATTCATCTCGTTTGCGTTCAACAATGCCTTATGGCTGGTCTGGTACAGGTTCATAGTAGCGAATACGGATCTACTACTTAATAATGGCGTACGTATTAAGAATATAAATATTGTAAAAGTCTATAAAAAAAGGGAAAAGATATATGAAAATAAAGGACTATGTTTCATTTATAACTCAAGATATGTATTTATTAAGACAACGGAAATAGAGCATTTGTGCTATCATTAAAACTTTAAAACTAGTTTCTTTCTTTTCAAGCGGTTTAGTTAATTGTTAAGTATGTACCGAAAAGAAAAAGACTACACGCTTACAATTAATAAAAATTGTATCAATTGCAATTTATAAAAATTCTAAAAATTGTCTATGCTGATGGAAAATAGATGTTTATTTAAAATAAACTGAATATAAAGAATAATAGAATTAATCAGACTAATTGTGATACGAAGCTAAATACGAGAGAGAATATGTTTCAATGATACATATATGGAATAATGTAATTAGAAAATTGTTAAAAATGATAACAATTTTTTTGATTATAGAATTATTAAAAAATGGAGAAAATCGACGTCATCAGGAAACATTGTTATATTATATTTAAGCTTAATGTAGCACAATTACTCGGATAGTTCGCAAGAGCGAATATGACTTGAGTGACTTTGAAGAGGCATTCATAAACTGTCGTGCGCGTACTTTGCAGATATCATGTCGCGTTCTGCACGTAGTCCTTCATTACTTTCTATTAACAAACTACGCTTGGATGCTCTGCGAAGGCTTCTACCTGCACACGTTGCTAGTGAGTGCATTCACTAGCGAGCACAAATTAGTGAATTGGCTGATGGGACTCGGGTGGCCAGTGCCAGCTGTAATCGTCACCTTATACACAGCATTACGTGCATCCAGCGACGACCCTGCGGACACCGAGCAGTAAGTAATAATTTATCAATGGTCAGTCACGCTTGTAAAACGTACTTCTACTATGCCAACAACATTAAAAGAAGCTTTTGTTGCACAAAATAGATAAAGAAAAATCAAAATCGAATAAAAGATTGAATCTCACAGTGGATTAAAAAAGCTTTTATCGTATATAATAAGCAGAAGAAGTAAAGTTACTGTCGCATTTACATTTTATTATTTTTTTTCTGGCATTAAATTCGAACTGGTTAATGCAATATCGTATTTATTAATTTATAGAATGGAAATTAAAAACTTCACTTGTATAGCATTCCTGCAATCAAACATTGTGTGTTGGGAAAGAAACGAATAACACATATGGTCCGACAATCGATTAACATATTTCTTGTTAGTTTTATCTGAGGTTCACATTTTATGAGGGATAGCGTTAAACACCTTTCATTGTAAAAATGCTGAAGAATGCTAAAACAGACTTAGGTACCACACAGATTCCAACAAGCAAATCTTATACAGTACCGGTCGAGAGTATACATCAGCTTATGGAAACAGGAAACTCGTTACTTTAATCAAGAAAGACGTACATATATATCATCGAATTTTATTTTAGTACTGTTATTTCACACTTCGATAGAAATGCTTTGAGGAAAATACAAGGAAAATAATTTACTTGCGTTTTATATATTTTTAAAGATGATGCAACTTTTGACCGATACTGTATGACAAATATTAAATGTACATTAAATTAGAAATATTAAATATGTATGTAACGGATTCCGAATCATGATTCTTTGGTGAATCGTGACTCTATTACAATTCCGTTTAGAATTATATTAAAACTGAAACTAAAAAGAAAAAAAAACGGAATCTCTAAATGTTTCTCCAATTGGTTAGGCACGTAGCGCGTGCAAAAATATGACCGTGCCGAATTAAGGAAACTCGCTTTCGGATCTGTAATACTAATGCGTTTCCGATAAACGACTACGGGAATTGAACGAGCCTATTAATTGAAGTGTTTGGGATTCGTTGAAGGAGACTATTGACCTGTGGCACCGACCGACCACGGAAAGGGTGCCGGTCTACTCTAATTTCTCAGCAAGAACAGCATGCGGTCGGTTGCGTACGTGATGGTAAAATTAGGTATGTCCGCCACCATGAAGCCACGATAGCTAAATGTGCCGTGGTAGAAGATCGAAACCACGGTGCGACAATCACATTACCGTTCCATTATATACGATAGCCGAACGAAAACTGTCGATATATACATGCTGAGAAATCGGTATGCTTATATAAACAAAGTAATCGTCTTCTTTTGCATACCTAATTGACAAAATGTTTTGGCAGTTTACAAATTATTATGTTAAAATAATATTCTGATAAATTGTATAATATTTTATTTTATATTTAATTTTAACAAAATTTTTTTGTATTAAACGCGATAGAATCATCAAGAAAATTATATATTTTTCCTTGAAGAAGTACATTAAGATTGTATCTAAATCATGTAAGAAAACAGTAAACGATCCCAAAGACCTTTTTTTCTTATCTAAAACTTTTCTAAATCTCACGTTTGACCTTTTTATGCGAAATCTTTTTATAGCCAACGATCATTATAGGAGGAGTATCTTACATAAATTACTGTAGAAACCTTTTTCCCCCAAAAGATTTTCATGTATCCTTTGTGCATGAACCATCTTAAAAGACGCCATCGTCTTTTAAGTCATGAATTTGTATACGGAGAAGACCGCGCTATATAAGAGTAATAAGAAAAATGGTGGAAATGTGAAATAAGGTAGAAATATTTTCATATCTGTCAGGATCAACAATATAAAGCTATAACATTTTGTATCCCTACTTCTTTTTCTATTTTTTTTTCCCAGGAAATTTAAGAAAGACGTATTTTTATAAAACTTTGCATAATATCCATATAAATTTTGCGATAGTACGTTATTCAGTTATTCTTTTGTATCACGATTTAAAACGATTAAGTAATATTTTGACTAATCTAGTTTTACCTTCATAGTTTTTTGAGTTTTCATCGAAGTTTGATGCGATCAGAAATTTAAGGGCTAATAAAACATACCGCTACCTTCTTCTATACCATAAGTATACCCGAGAAAATCTCCGAGATTGAATCAGCACTTTTGAGCACCCTCGTTACTTTACTAAAAGCGAGGTCTCGGTCACAAAAGAAGTATTGTTGTTCTATCTTTTTTTTTTGGAAGAATAATTCATCGAGGTATGCGTGTATAGCGTGCACGCGTTTTGCGACGATTTTTTTTTGTTCGTCTCGTAACTTCCTATAGTGCGCGGCGCAGGCGTAAGTACTTTACTTTACCGGAAGTTTCCGCAACGTGAGTTTCACACAAAATATAAAGGCCAGAGAACGTCGTGAACTTAATGAAAGGGCAACATTTGATGAATATGCCACGTTATGCAATTTCGAATGTCATGGTCCATCGTGCCATAGTTCACTATAAGGCATCCATTACACCTGTACGTCGCTCGACTTTAAAACTTTTACGGAGTTTGAAGATTAAATTTACAACACGCTGCGCTAAAATTTCAAGTACATAACTATATTAAGTAATTGGCCCAACATCGTAGAACATGATGGTTTTTCAATCATATATTATTTACTAGAACTAATCATCTTACAAGCCTCAGATATACATTTTGTATCTTAATCGGATACGCTTTAGTACACGTATTTTTTGTATTATTATTTGATTCTTTATTTAGAGTTCAAATAAAATCTAATTAACTTCTACTAATTGAATAACATTGTTTCAATTTCGATTTTATGTCTGTCGATATGTATGTTAAATGGCTTTTCATGACATTCATTATCAATATAACAGCTGTTACCGGCTAATTAAAATGATTATTCAGTAGAAATATTAAAATTTGTTTGAAAACTACTCTACACGGCACATACCATTATATGAAATAACACGAGAATACTCGATCTTTGCACCACAGATGCCAGAAACATATTCATACATCCGTTCCGCGGATATGTGTATACGAATAGCTTTACGAGCGACGCAGATTGAAACATATCGGAACATTGATGAAATAAACGGCTCGACAACGAGCCACATCGACGCCACGTTATAAAGTATCAAGTTGATGAAAACAATGTCATATTGAAAGCAAATGTTGTCGAGTCGATCGTTACTGTGGATGCGGAAATTTTACGGAAACGTTCGCATGTCACGATAACGGCGGTATTTTCGTTAAAGCATGCAATCTGTTATGTTAAATAAGAAATAACTTTGCTAGCAATGGCTAATAGCCGACGATCATTGAGATCGATCGGAATCGTCTATTTAACAAGTTATTTATCGAGAGAAGTAACTCAAATTTTTCGATAAAAATACAGTCGTCTGTTATTAACTTTGACTTATATTCGTCGTTTTATATATGTATATCTATATATTGTTATACCGCGAAGGAAAGATTTTATTTTTAGAGTCTTCTCGTGATTGTTTTACACAAGATTCGACGTCAGCATCCGCTACTCTTCGCTTATCCATCTATTTTCGTCGATATATATTTCTGCAATATACTCCTTCTATCACGTGGGGTAAATGTTTTATAACCGGACTAAGGCACTAAGGCAATATCTATAGCAGCGAACCTCCAATCTGTTATGTATCTTCCTCTACCTTTTGTATTTATTACAGAGAGCTCATCGCGAAGTTATTCCCTTGACATTTTTCATCGTCTTCCTATCAAGTTTGTTAGAATAGGGATTTATATTAAGCGTCTGTACACACGAATGTGGATATACTTAGGTACACACAAGAATCGAGGTACGATCGATCATCTTCGATGCACACGAACGCTTTCTTTCTTATATACTTCCTATTTCCTTATTAATAAAGGTGTTAAATATACGGGTTTGTATCTGACGAATGACACATGCACAATATATCAATCTGTCAAAGGTGTAACTTTCAAAGATAACGACGTTCGTGCACGAAGCAATTCCTCAATGAAAGTAGAAAAACTATATGTTGAATGTATTTTGTAATGAACCAATAAACATTTCATTAATCTTCTTGGTGGCAGACATGATGCGTCTGCGGTATTCAACGTTTTTGAAAGAAAATTTTAGAAAAAACCGTGCACACAATTTATTACAATATACTTCATTAGAATTCGGAATATAAATTTTCATGTCTTTACATACCAATTAAAAAGAACACATGAATTGTAAGATGGACAGAATTATACATCATGATTAAGATAATAAAATAATAACATATGATGTTACGTTAGCCAGTAAACGAATTAACAGGTTAATTATATTAATTATAAATAAACGGATAAATAACGAATTAAATTATTGTTACGATTAGGTGCTGGATCAACGAGGGCAACTATATGAACACGCTGATTTATCCCGTATGCGTTTCCACCTTGTTGAATCTGCTTTTCCTGTTTAATATCGTGAGGGTACTTCTCACGAAGTTACGTGCCGGTCCCGCCATTGGAACGCGCCCTTCACGATCTATGCTGCAAGCTTTCAGGTAGTTGAATTTTTCACTTTCTGTATGCTACCTTTCACGTCAAATTGTACATTGACATGACAGCACGAAAAGAACGTAACAAAGAGCGTAACAAACGTATCCCTTTTACAGAGATTTACGAGCATGTACAATGCAATTTTTTAATCACGATAAATTATCAGCGAATTATTTTGACAAACACGTGTCAACTTTCACCAAATAATACTATCCAATACTATTAATTGTGTCACAGTTTAGTCTTTTTTCATTGTTACGAAAAAAAATGTCAATATGATTAATTTAAATGAAACACAAGTAATTGCTGATAATTTGTTATTAACGAAAGAACACTATACTTTCACATTACAAACTAATTACAATAATTATTCACAATACTGACAATTTATGACGACGTTTAATATTTTGTTATCACAGGGCCACGTTACTTTTAGTGCCTCTCTTGGGCCTTCACTATTTAGTAATTCCGTTTCGGCCACCAAAGGACCATCCTTGGGAGAAATTTTACGAAGTCCTTTCCGCAATCACAGCTTCTTTTCAGGTTGGTACTTTTAAACCTTTGCGTATTGATTTACAATTAAAAGCGATATAAAGTAAATTATACACAATCATATATATAAATGGGTCTGTATTCAGAAAATCGTATTGCGCTATTGCGCATCATGGCATTCATGGCATATGTTTCGAACAGATATCAAATCAAGATTATAAATCTTCGTACATTGGAAAGCTTCATGCATCGGATAGCTTCATGCATTTAATATGCACTGTACTTTATTGCAGCCTACTCTCTCATATATCTCGACGCATTCGTCAATGTAAAATTGATTTTTATTACATATTATATATTGCGGAAATTCTTCATGTATATAACGTATATATTATAAAATGTATCACACAAACAAATAAATTAACAAAGTAAATTTTATCTTTCGCCAATTTAAATAATTGAAATACATATAGCATTACAAATATGATCGAATCCGATGAATACAAAGTGTTCTCTCTGCAATAAAAACGGGATTTTAATCTTTCGTGGAAATCTCCAGTCTCAAAATCAAATAGCGAATTGTAGTTAGAAACAAACGTATATCATATCTTTTGAAACATGATGCAGTCATTTGTTTTTTTTTAACCACTCGGTTTAGTCAGAGATATGACTTTTTGTATACTATGGAAAAAAAATACTGGTACCCACTATATATGGAATATTCGAATGCTATTGCACCTAAAAATTCAACAACGATGAATTCTTTGAGCAATATTTACATTTTTTTTCTCGACGTAAACACAAGGACAGAGAGATATCTTTTTAGATTCTCATCCGAAGCAATACGAGTATCGAGCAATCAAATTTTGTGCGAAATTGCGCTTTCACGCACGACACTGCCGACATGACTGCGCATTGTTATATAATCGCTTTATATCGTATAAAATCGATGGAATCGCTATTTAATTGAACGATTCTGTCGAGTGAATCAGTTATCTTGGTATTTGAAAGCTTTTTCGGTGTAACGATTTTATATCTGAAAAAACATGGTCGTTAGAACGCATATATGCGCATATATCTTAACAATGTCGCGTGTCGCGTGCATCGAGAAACATTCCAAAAAGTAATTTCGATCGATTAACTTTGTAATTTCTTTGTTACATTTATTCCTTATCTATCTACAGAAGTGATTTGAAATAAAAGTATGTAAGGAAATGTATGGGAAACGCAAATATATATAAGTTTTCCTGAAATATAAACATTTATGCTTTGTTTCACAAATTAGTTAGTTTAAATACAGCAATTAAATATCCAATTTAACTGATATTCATGTATAATCTGGTAGCTATTAAAATATTGACCTCGCCGTTAAAAAGAAAAAGTAAGATCGAATTGGTCTTATCTAGCATATTGCAACTTTCCGTGCATACAATAATAATGTAGAGTGAAATGAGAGAAGGGAATAAAATTTCATAGCTCATTGGCGATACGATTAAATTTGAGAGTTAATCGGAAAACCCCGTATCTCATGCAAAAGAAATTGTGATAAAGTCGACGGGAATTTTCTTCGGAAACGTTTTCCCGAGCTCGATGTCGAGGTAAAATGTAATTTCTCTCTTCCAGGGTCTCTGTGTGGCTGTGCTTTTCTGCTTTTGCAATGGCGAGGTAAGTTCCTATGACTACGGAAACAGTCGTTACTGCCTTCGGAGTAACTTTCGTGCTATGTAATGATATTTTCTCTCGCGGTGTTGTACAGGTAATAGCACAGTTCAAGAGAAAGTGGGATGGCAACGCCTTTTTGCGAAAACGAGCCACTTCCTGCACGGCCACAACAGTCTCGGTATGGAATATTGACGAAAAGTACAGGGTTCTCTTGCGATTGGATCGATTTAAACGACGCCTTATAAGCTTCCCGCCCACCTTTCCACGACACCCGTCAAAAAATAAGACTGAGCGAAGAACCAGGTGGATTAAGAGAAAGTGGCAGGAAACCCGGTTTCGTGGAATTGAATTCCTTATCTCCGAAATCGTGGATTAATTCAGCGCCCTTTGAAATCTTTTATCAGCATACTTCCATTACTTTGTATAACTCACGAACGATTATATTAGTAATCTCTTTAATCCTTTCGAGGAGATAAAGTATAGCTACGTCATAATTTCCCTTGACATTTAATTGGCGTTTATGCTAATAATCTGTCTGTCTATTTTAATACACAATGTAAATGAAAAACGAATATGAGACATGCTTTTTATTTAGTTTCAAGTATCATCGAAAGATCATGAAAATGTCCGTGAGGTTTGCACAATATATACTGTCCCCAATGTAAGATGGAAAAAAAATGTATTGTACCATATGTTTTATAATTGTTATCCAAAATTTGTATCCTCTAATTTTAAACAGAAGAAAACGAATTAAATTATTTCAAAGCATTCGTGAATTTGGCGATTCGGAATTTGCACAAGTATGCGTGGAACGAATTTCTATCAATTCCTCTCAATCCACCGATTCTTCGATCGCGAGTACAGAATTTCATGGACCATTTTACGTTTTACGTGCCATAATAAGTAATAGTAATCTAGAATGTCCTGGAACGTAACTATTCTACGTTTATACCTGATGTTAGGGAACGATGAAGCACACCCTTGCAATTTTAACGAGAATTTGCACTTGACGCACGAAAGAGAGAGAGAGGAGAGAGGAGAGAGTAACGGTCTCCCGATTGGAAATTCCCGTATGCACGACTCGTCAATGGTGCGATGCGGACTAACGCACACGATCAGTCCCTCTCCTGTGACTAATTCACCCGCGTACCAACGGTACTAACCCACACGCATACTAACCCACGTGACGTGGACTGCCAGCCGTTTTTAATGGGGCGATGTTGCGTTTTTAACGGGCCACTAATCATGTGTTGTCCACGGGAGGGAAAGAAAGAGAGAGAGAGAGAGAAAGAGAGAAAGAGAGAGAATGAAACAGGGGAAAAGGGAAAAAGAAATATATATGTGTATACGAATGATCCGTCCGTATCGTGCCAGTGACAGCAGCGTGCCCGAGTCGAGTCCATTATGGAACGTTGACTGTTTCAGTTTATCCGCTCGACCGCAGGTCCGATGGCGGGAGAGGAGAAGGTGTGACTATCAGCCGGCAGCGTCGGCGGTGCCGAAGGACGACGACTGTAATAAGCGATTGTCGAGCGAGGATCAGCAGCTGCAGCAGCAGACTGTGCAGATGATCGCCACGGGTCGGCCAGGTAATCATGGCAACAACAATCACACGCGGGTCCTCATCAAACGCGGTGCCGGCGGCGGCGGCGGCGATGGCGACGGCGACGGCGACGGCGACGATACTTCCCACGATGAGTGCGATCAGACGCAGTGTTGATGACGACCGACCGGATCAGCACCGGGGATGATCGCGCTATGGGACCACATAGAAAATCACTTCTCCCTCATCCCGAAGATAGGCACCTCTTCGCGAGATGGGCGAGAAATCGGAGTCGGCGGAATTTATCACGTCGCGATTCGCGATTCACGAATGTGTGACGAGTTACGGGTTAATAACGGTAAACCGGTGCAAATCAGAAGATATAGCGTATCTTATCTTCTACGTGTAATATAATCATTCGTCAAGAGAACGCCTTCCTTTTGTCATTATGTATACGTACGGTTCTCTTTGGTATACTGCAGAAGGAAAAGCAATGTAACGGAATGATTTAAATTCGCATCGAATATTCGCACGAAACCTTTTATTTTTTATCTTTAAAAAAAAAGATTTGTACTACTGCTTCGCTCCACCGCTCAATATCAAACGGAGCTACAAAAAGACGCGATCAAAGATATTTTATAATACTCGTGGGCATAAAAGTCTAAGTCCTAAAAAATTTACCAATAATGAGACCCCGAACTCTAAAAGCTCCATGATTATTTTTTTAAGGAAAAAATAGTGATATGTTGCGAAGAGAGAGGTGGAACGCTTTTTTAACAGATTTTGATTTTTATGTAACGTGAATCTCGTCTATAACGAAACAGATAGAAATGTGCATAGTTACAATTTGTATTAATTTGATGAAGAAGAAAAATCATATCGGTGATCATACGATCGTCGCTTTTATACTAGTGAAGAGTTATTCTTTGTCCGTGCAATGTTTAAAAGTGATCTATTAGCGTTAGGGTTTCTGGCCAATCGTTTCGCACTAAATGTGATGTAATTTGTTTGTATATGTATATTTCAACATCTATGTAATGTTATATAGGTATATTGATCGACTGTATGCTGAAACTCATTGTTCGCGACACATTGCAATTCTAATAAAAGAAGTTTGTAATTATAATAAATGTCGATACCATACATACTAGTCTTAACTGTGCGTAAATAGATATATCTGTCATAAAATAGATCGCAAAACTGTAAAAATCATGAATAAAACAAATTAAATTTTCGAGAATAAGTTTATAGATTAAGGACGAAGAAATTTCGTGAAACTTAAAAGAAGAGTTCGATTAAAGCAATTGCAAAAGGATTTCGAGAATTTTCAGGAATCTCGAAATCTAAAAAATCCTAAATTTAGGTACGCGTATAGCGTTTAAAGATGTTTTCCGAACTTTAAACTTTTCTTCGACGAAAATGACAATGGCCAAAGAAGGCTTATTTTGTTCGTATATAATTGTAATATCGTACAATCATTTTGTTACGTGTGTGTGTGTATATATATATACATATACAAAATTCTATGTAATGTGTCGATTATTTATAAACAGTTCTATAAAAAGTAAAATGTGAATATTATATACATATAGCGTGTATAATCTTGATGATTGTAAGAAATTCATATCTCTGCAAGCGAAACAAATCTCAAGAAAAATGTTTAAAAAATTTAATATATTTTGCGAAAGGACACAAATAAACTAACCAATCTCGATTTAACTCCATGATTATTTTCTCAAATATACATTACCATTCTTCCATGAATAAATTTAAAACATCATCAAATTAGAATATAACGGTGAAGGTAAGATTAAAATATCAAACAATGAATATACTTGCGTGTTTTGCAAGTAAAATATTATTTATGAAAAGTATTTTATGCATTAAACGAAAGGAAAAATTACTGACGTCCTTCATAGGTTTACTTTATCAAATTAGAGTAGATTCTTGATGAAAAGTCCTTTATATGTATAGACGTAAGCACCAAGATCCATCGCGTGTATTTCCTCGCAATTTCCTCGCTTTTGACATCGCAGTTAGAATGACCGAGTTAGGCACACCAGCCTTTAGAGCTCTAGACCAGTTCGCTGCAGCTATATTGGATTATAACATCAGAGGCAAGAAATCAGATATAATTTCTTCTTGTAACGTACGTCGAAATAAATGAAACATTTTCTCGGGGAATTTAGTATATCTTTTAAGTTTGTATGTTGGAGATATATTGATGTAATTTGTATTAAACTTCTATTAAACTTTCGTTAAAAAAATTGATTCTATTATTCACAAATAAAAATAAGAATAATATGCGATGTGCCGATGTATATGTTTGATTTTATGATGCATAAATATATAATATAAACATAGTTACCAATTACGTATGCCTTTATGGGATAGGAAATAATCGAAAAGGATAAAATAAGAAATTCATTCTGCAAAAACACATGGAGAATAATTATTGTAATCTGAGAATTGTGAACAAATATATGAATGATAATTTATGGTAAATTATACATGTAACGTCCTCGCATGTCTGTATTACACAATACATATGATTCACGCTCCATTCGTGCAGAGCAAAAAACTTGGGAAGTAATACTCATTGACATTGACTCCATTTCCGTCTCGTTAATTTTTTAAATACGATCAAAAGTTCTTCCAGACTGAACGATTTTCATGCATACGTGTGTAAGGCAAATTCATGTATGATTCATTTGAATATGTAAATAACCATACATTCGTAGTACATAAATTGTGAATGTATTTTATTCTTATATAATCATTCTCTCTATAAACTTAAAATGCAGCAATAGTCGCATTTAGTGGCACTAATCTGTAAATATTAGCAATTGTTATGTAAAAAAAAAGAATACGATTTTAAATGACGTGGGAACAATACTGGAACAATATACATATATCTATAAATACTATGAATTTTAAAATCATAATATTTAAAGATATTATAAATTTTCATATTTACGATATTTAAATATTTCTCTAAATGACCGTTAACATTCCAATTTCATTCTCCTCCCCCCCCCCCTGCAGTACCAAGTAGATCGTTCACATACAATCGCATAATACGCATGGCAAATCAGTAATTATCCTTCATAAGAAGATAATGTATCTTAGAAATTACTTTGGAATGAATATAATAAATAATAAGGAAAAAAAGAGATCGCTGACATGTTAGAAATCGATAAAGATAAACACCATCTATTTCTAAAAATCAACTTTTTATATCTAATTTTTCGTCACTACGCATCCATAAAAAACTGCGAGATTAAAAAAGATCTCGATCCAAACACGATACAACGATTCTTTCTCCCGTTGATATTCGCGATTCTTACTTGACAAAATTCGACTATTCGAATAATTGAGAAAATCTGCAAGACGGTTAAATTAGGATATAATACAAAGCAATTACCATCGCATTAATCTCAACTAACTGTTAATATTTTAAATCGAGGTACGCTTTCTTTCTTTAATATATAAGTCTTCAGTCGCGTCTGTATCGTTCTCGACATACACGCATGCACTCGCTCATGTACAAACACGCTCACATTACGTAACTGTACAGATTGATCATTTAAAGCTATTATTCACATAAAACTCTTTTATTTCTGTCTTCACTTCCATAAAAAATATAGCGAGTGTGCACGATTATCGCTTCTTCTTCGCTACGCTAAGAAAAAGAACCCTAAAAGATAGGATGCTAAATCTGTCTTGACATAAAACGTAGATAGTATTTGTTATTTCCGTTATAATATACTCAATTTTTTTTACGCATCTAATTCGATAATTCAAGTTTGAGTATAGTTCTGCCATCGTTCGTTGATAGAATAAATTTGCACAGAAAAACACATAGAAAGTCGATTTGCAAAATTTTAATTAGAGAAATCGGACAAGCGTGTAATCGCATACCAGTAATAGCATTAAAATCAACGCGTTTTATACAACGTCTTTTGACGTTCACTTCGTGCCATTTTTTTGTAACAATCAGCATAGTTACTTACTTTCTTCTCACTTCACGTTTACAAATGATTAGAGTCATCATTTAAAGAAAAAATTATAGGATTTAAGAAAAAAAGAAAGAAAGAAATTTGATTGTAACGCGATTCGTAGATTTTGATCCTGCTTAGCATCGTTTTTTAAATTTGAGATAGGACTAAATTATCATTAAGTTCATAAATTTGTGTCCTATTGTCTAACGGATGGCATTTGACGTGAACATGGCGGGAATAGTCGGAGAATATATTATTGTCTCAACAAAGTGTTACCGATATAAATAAACGATATTCCATAACGAATCGTTGATATCCGTCGAATATCGGAAATTAAAAAAGATCCTGTAAATTGTAGCTTTCATAATAATCTAAATAACGCCTTATGTATATAGTACAATGTTTAATCATTCAAAATTATATTACCTTTCGAAACGATTAGTTGGAAGCTTGCAACGTTGCCGCAAGTCTCGTGAATGCAAAGCCTCTGGCAGATCAATGAAAACGAAACGTGTAAATCGTCGTGATTTCTCTTTCTTACTCCTCCTCTCCTTCTTTCTCTTTTACGCAGTCTATCAAAAATCCTCCAAAGCTATAAGCTACAAGCTTACTCTACTATACAATATTGTGATCGTTTTTCAAGGTACATATGTCGTTTCTTTTGTTGAGAATCTCAAGTCCCAAGCATCCATATTACGTTATCTTACACTTTATTACAGATTTATTATTCTAGATCTCCTCTCAGTTTTGGCACTCGTGTCCTACTGTTTCTGCACGTCACTGCTGTACTCCTCGATGTCAACCTCCGTACTATCCTCATTCTCCGATGTATCTTGAACGTAGGACATACTGCCTTGCATCTCATCCGTCTGCATGACGTCGGTTTCATTTCGCGTCGCATAATCCTCTTCCTCGATCTCGTAAGCGTTTTCTGGGTAAATATACTGCGTTGCTTCGGCATTAGAGTCCTCGTTATCCATATTCAACACGTTTGGTTCTATCAAAATCTGATTACCCTCATTAGTAGTCACCATTAGCACAGCTCCGTCCAGATTATGCACCTCGTGCACTTGATTGTCTCCGTCACCTCTACTATTATCCACTACGTTCTCATACGCGGAATCCTCTTCAAAATCATCGTTCTGCTTCACTTCTATTTTGATATACTCCTTACTGAATTCCTCCTCGTTTTTCACGGAATTCTCTTCAAAAGCATCGTTCTGGTTCACTTCTATTTTGATATACTCCTTACTGAATTCCTCGTTTTTCTCCATATCCCTGTCTCCAATGTCGGAGTTGCAATCGCCCGTGTCGATTCCGTTATCATCCAAGTTCTCGTCCCACGTTACGGGCAGATCGTTGTTATTAGCCGCGAAGAGGTTGGCTGCGTTGGATACGTTCTCCACATCATTTGGCATTTCGGTCATTTCACACTCCTCCAGATCACACTCCTCTTTAGTAATACTCAGCGAAACCATCGGACTGAGCTTGTGCCTCGTGCGATCTGCCGTGCCGCTGTGCTCCTCAGATTCATTTTCTGGTAACAAAGGCATTATTGGACTTAATACAGGCGGTCCGACGTCGTCCTCGTCGTCGTCGTCATCATCTTCATTTTCCTCCTCCTCTTCCTCCTCTTCTTCCTCTTTCTCGGCTTCGTTCTCATTTTCACTTTCATCGGCCTCAGTCTCATTGTCAGTCTCAGCCTCACCTTCATCCTCGTCTTCATCTTCGCCACCAGCTTCACCATCTTCTTCCTCGTTTTCATCATTATTTTCCTCATCGTCTACCTCGTTATCACACTCGTCTTCGTTATCGTCAGACACAGACAAGTCTACATCGTTCGCCGCAGCTTTAGCGGATTCCCAGAGACGAAATGCTTCAAATTTGTCCATGTTCGCAGGTGCATTGGGAATCAACAGATCTTTCAAATTACTTTGTCCAGCAACCGTTTGTTCTGCAACCGTCGCTGAGGTAACGGACGTAAGATAGGTTTTCTGATCCTTGGAATTCTTCTCCATCGGCATATTCTCTTGAATACCGTCACCGGATATCCTGAATCTACCGATATCGCTCAATTGTAGCGCTTTATTTTCCGTCGCGTTCACTTCCGCGTCATCCATATCCGATTCGTCGTCGCTATCGGAATTACACGATACACTATCGCCGCTCTCTCGACTAGTGGATCTTGTATCAGAATCATTATCGTTTTCATTTTCTTCTTCCTCCTCCTCTTCCTCTCCATCTTCGTTCTCGTTTTCGTCTTCGCTCGAACTACTATTACTATCACTATCCGAATCATCGCTATTTTCCGAATTGTCTTCTTCGCTATTGTCCGAATTTTCTTCATCGTGAATGTCCCTACTCCCTTCGCCTTCCGATTCGAAATCCGCTTCCTCTGTTCCCTCGATGACCGACGTCTCGTCGGCGATTAAACTACCCTTTTCGTCGTTATCGTTTTTCGCGTTATCTTCGTCCGCCACTGCGTGATCTTCAAACCCAGATTTGCCATTACAGCTCGTTGTATGCTCGGTGAGTTTTTCCTCGCTCTCCAAAAATTGCAGGCACTTTTGACACTGGTGGTTCCCAATATGGATGCCCGTGTGCAAGTTCAATTTGCTTCTCGCGTTGTGATATCTACCGCATATCTTACAAGTGAAATTGTTGCCCTCCGGCGACAAAACAGGAGCATGCTCGGCCTTCAAGTGGTCGGCCAGATCTTGATAAGATTTACACAGCTTCAAGCATACGCCACACGTAACGGCAGCTTCGGCGCGATGGAAACGAATCAGATGTTGCCACAAATGTTTCTTGGCGGGCCATTGCTTACCACAGACTTCGCACGTGCACTCAGTATTGGTCGATTCGTCATACACCTTGCGCGAGTCTTTTCTCGAGCATTTGCCGTTGTTACCTGTCGTCTTCATCTGCGACAATGGCATAAGATTCGGCACAGGTTTCTGAGCCGACAATTGCAAATTAATATCTTCGAATAGATTGAAGTCGGGAATGTTCAAGTTGGATTCGTTCGTCGGTGGTAGCGACAGTTCTTCTCGTTGAATCTGATTGTTTTGTTTCAGATGAGACTCCAGAATTGATGTCGGGACATTATTTGGGGTGTCAAATCTACCTATCGAGTTTCGCCGTGTACATACATTGATGTGATTCCAAAATAAGGTCTTGGTGGAAAACTGCTTTTTGCAATTCTTGCATTCAAAGTTGTTTCTGTTTTTCATTTTGCGCTTGCTATCGCTATCTTTTTTGAATTTCTTGAACATACGGGCGGGGTCGGTGTTATGGACGTTCTGATAATGTTTAGCAAGAGTGTCCGAATTGAGAAAGATCTCGGGACACATCTCGCAGTCGTATGTGTCGTTTGGCGATCTTCTACGTTTACGAGAGTCGTTCGAACTCTCGTCACACATTTCCTCGTCGAACTCCAAGTCATCCGGTTCCTCCTTCACAATAATATCGGGAGTCTCGTAACCCTCTCTCTTTGCACCAATATCCATTCTATATTCGAAAATGGCTAATTGGTCCTTCGGAACGTTGTGCACATACTCGTAATGATCGCGTATATCGTTTTCATCCGTGAAAACCGCTAGACACTGTTTGCACGTGAGGAAAACCTTGCCGTGACATTTCTTCGTGTGATCGAAAGCCTTCCACTTGGATGCATATTGCTTGCCACATACCTGACACGTGTTTGGATTAGAAAGAACGCTGCTGTGCTCGGATTCCACGTGTTTCTTCAAATCTTTGGGGTCCTTCATCGGAATCAGGCAGACACCACAGGATACTCCGATCTCGTTTCGATGCAACGATAATACGTGCATTTTCAGTTTCAGCTTATTTTCCACGGTGTCACCGCAAAAATCACAAACGTTCGGATTGTTGTGATACTTGTGATCCTTTCGATGAGATTCCAGATCTTCTTTAGTCCGAAAGAGTTTTTTACAACTTGGAAGGTCGCACGTCAGATCCGGGTGATCCATATGATTGACGCGGTTGTGTGTCATGATACCTAGCTTGGAAGTGATCGTTTCGTTACACAAATGGCAAGTGTACGTGCTGTGATGATTCTCAATGTGTTTCTGTAGACTCGCACGATCCTTGAATATCCTCTCGCAGGCCCGACAACGAGTTAACAATGCACCAGGATCTTTACGATAGTTTTGACAGCCTTTCATGTGACGACGGAGCAAATAGCGCTTGTGGAATCCCTTGTTACATTTCTCGCAATAATGCAAGACACCGTCGTCTACACTCAGGGACTTGGAAGCAACGCAGTTCTGATTATCCTTACCCATTGCGGGCATGTACCTATGAATTTTGGCAATATGTGCTGCCAGATGATCCCTTGATGCGCTTGTCTTTGCGCAGTAAGGACAAGTTACATCCGCGTGTCCTTTATGCACTCTATTGACATGCTTCCACAAGTGCGACGTTCTGCCGTAGCATTTGTTACACAAATCGCACGGAAAAAGACCATGTGTTATCCGTCGATGATTACACAAACTGTCCAATGTCGTGAAGGTGAGTTCTGGGCACTGCTCGCAACTTAATTCTATTTCCGAAGCGCCATTGTTGTGATCAGGCTTAACCGATTCATTGGTCGTTTCATTGAAACTGCTATTATCGCATGCGGCGTCCATAGCTGCTTCCAACCCATGGATCTTTCTATGCCGAGACATCTTTGATTTATTGGAGTATGGTCTACCGCAAATATCACAACAGAAATCACCACTGGTTAGTGGCCAATGTTTCGCCTTGACATGTGCGCTTAATTGCATAACGTCAGAAAATACTTTCAGACAAACGCCGCAAATTAGAGGCACTGTGTCCGCGTGTACGCCCATCACATGTTTCCAATAATCGACGCGAGTAGGCCACAATTTCCCACATATCTCGCAAGTGTTAGGCGAGGGTCCTTGTACCACATGATGCTGGAGATGCTCGTTGCGCAACGACTTCGTCGCGAATATCTTTCCGCAATTTTCCCATTCGCACTAGGTATAATGATACAGAATTAGAATGACATGTAAAACAATATGATAAGAATCAGTTTCCTTTCATTTCTCAAACTTACTTTAATAGAAGATTCGTTGTTATGCGTATTGTTGATATGCAACCAGCGTTCCCATTTGCTCGAATGTGAGCTACCGCATACCTCGCAAACAAAAAATAAATGATATTGCGCCCTGTTGCCATTACCATTGACACTAAGAGTATTTCCACTACCCGCAGCTTCTCCTAATGAAACTATCTGGTCAGACTGCGATAAAGAAAAGAAAATTTAAAAATTTGTGCTATTTATAACATTGTTTGTCAAAATTGCTATATAATTCTTATTGAAAAATTAGCACGCGTTTCAGCATTACCTTATGAGCATTTCTCTGATGTCGTATAAGATGATCCTCAGTCGGAAAAGATTTATAACAAATGTAACAATCGACCTTCTCGCCATCGTCTCCGTCAAAATCTAATGCTTGTTCATTTCCTTCGTTACCATTCAAGTTTTCATTATAATAATTACTATTTAATTGTACAAAATTCGCAGGATCGAAGGCAGGATCAACATTATGTATCGAGACATGAGTGATTAGCTTTTTTCTCGAGTCATGCTGTCTACCGCATATCGTACAACTGTACCTGTAACCATAGTTGTAAAACGCATATTATATTTATTGTACTTTATATAATGCATACTTGCGTATTTTATGTGACATTAAAAAGTATAAAAAGAAAATATACAATTATAGAATGTGAGCGACTATACCTTCTTTGTTCCGATATTAAAAGCTTAGACCTTCCGTGATACATATAGACATGATTTTGAAGTTGCGTATTATTAAAGCACATCTTTAAACACACTCCACAAGTAAATGCAGCGTACTCTTTATGCATCGCTCGTATGTGTAGCCATAATGACGCTCGGTCATTGAAGTCTCTCTTACAGGTCTCACATACAAATACCGTTTCGATTTCTATATTCTCGTGATTGTTCTTATAATCCTTGTCATCATTTTCTAAATTTATCTGTTTAACATAATAACGTAACATATCGTAGTAATGTTAATGTATGTCTCTATGTATGATATCATAAAAGTAAACAATAAAAAACTATATTATTCATTACCTCAGGTGATGACGAGAGCTCTGGTGGTTCTTTCGTTTCACTTTGCTCATAAACACTGACGTCCACTCGATCGTTCCAATTTTGAGGCATTACCGTTGTTTTTAAACACTTATCACTGTCAATGATGGGAGTAGGATCAACGCCATGTGACAATGTAATGTGCCTAATTAATGAAGATTTCAAAACAAAATCTCTCTTGCACAGTATGCAAATAAATGGTTTCTCGGCATCGTGCCTAATCTCGTGCTCCTTCAAACTGTCCACCGATGTAAAACTTTGTGGACAAGCTTCACAATACCACCTCTTCTGAGGACTCGTCTCGCCCTCCTCTAAATAACAATACGTTCAAAATTAGGTGGTTTTAATCCTACATGTGACATTTTCGTTCTATTGTTACTTTAATAATTAAGTTTTACCTGACTTAACTATTTTTTTCGGCTTGCTGCTGGATGTCGACCCATCATCGTCAAAATTTCGTTTTAGACTGTCTCCTTTAGTCAGCGCTTGTTTCAATATAGTTAATTGCGGATTTTTCGCCAATTTAGCCTCGGCGTTCCTGAAGTCTTTGTTCTCGTCGTCCGAATATATACTCGAAATATCGGACGTGTCGGCGAAAATCTTATTGTTCTGCGCTTCGGTTTGCCCCAACAGATCTGTACGTTGTTCCTGTGTGCATATCTGCCGATGCGCATTGAAATCTGCTAAATCCGTATACACCATTGGACATGTTTGGCACTGATAACGAGTTTCTGTGCGCGAAAGAGAGACTGACAATTCCGGAGGTGGCGGTAGACCAGCGTGTCGTGATTTTATATGCTCATCAAGATTATATCGCGTCGAGTATATGCGAGAACAGTATGCACACGTTACCGCAGGATGTCCCCTGCAAGAGATAAAAAGGCAAGTGAGTGTTTGACAAGATTGATTAAAGACATCTTTAAGTCGCCACAAATTAGCAGACAATTTATGTGTAAAATAGTAGTATGTCATTGAAGCTCTCTCTCTTACCGATGTGTCGTAGAAACGTGCCCCCAGCGATGTTTCGCAGTAGAATACGATTTATGACAAAGATCACATTGATATGGTCGTTGGTACGAAGTATGGTCATCGGTGATTACTCTTTCGCCGATCACATCACCCTCACCCACGTGAATTCTCGCGTGCAGAGACAAGTGACCCTTGGAACTGAACGCTTTGTTGCATAGGGAACAGACAAAGACTTCATGTTTTTGCGGCTGCGTATGTGAAAAGACCGCGGTATCTTGAGTATTCGCGGCACTCGGGTTGTTCGTACCGCACTCCTCTTCATTTTCCTCGGTTACCATTGGTGTCATTTCCAAAAAGTCGCTAGGATTCGTCTCCATGTCCATCTCGTATGCCATCTCGTATTCCGATCGTCGATCTTCCGAATCGTCGATTACTGTAGCTTCATATCAAAATAACACGTGTCAGCGACAACGTACTCGTTTATCGGGCAAAATAAAAAGAATAAAGTTCAAAATGCGCGAGCGTACCTTCATCCGTACCTTCACTCGTGTCGAGAATCTCTTCGATCTCGGGATCCGCTTCACCATCCGAATTTAATCTCGGTGGTGTACCTAATGCCGCATTAGGATTGACCACTGGTGCCTCCGGAATAAGTACTGGCATATTTTCCTTCCCTTTAAGAAGCTCCGCGTGTACCTCGCCGACGTGTGCGCTGTCATTTGCGCCATCGTCATTCGCCTATGATATATAACGTGCAATGAATCAGTATTTTTTATAAACGTATAAATCTGCAACGTATAATATTGATAATGTTATTATGGAATTTTAATAACTACAATCCCAACAAGTTTTTTCTTCTGTTACAATGTATTTAAAAAAATATTAAACATAGGTTTTCTATTAAGACATTATACAAAAAGTAACTGTTAAATTATACAATGTACTAAAAAATATACCCTTTTTAAATAAAATATGATATGTTTAATATAATATTAAATATTCAAACCAGAGAAAATTGTAGAATACGAAGCCAATTAATTTCAATAATTGATTGGTAACACACATTGCTCAAGAGTACGTTTCAATTTGGCTCAACTAATTCTTTAAATAAAATATAGAAATTTACAAACAGCAAATGGTTCAACATTTTGGATTCAGATACTTACGCCTTCCTTCGGCCTATTTCTTTCCAACCAAGCAGCTGCGTTAACACATGCAGTCCGAAAGTCATAAAAATTTTCCAAGTTGTACATACATCGATAACACAGGACTTTTGGCAAACAATCGTCTTCAATTATCTGAAACAGTAGTTTCGACGTTTTCATTAAAAATGTATTAAGTTTTACTACATTAGTGTAATGTCTTGATAAATATAATTCTTAATTTTTTCTCTTGCTAAAGAATATCTGTAAATAAATTAAATTGATAACAGGAAAAGGATTTTGGCAACAATTTATAATTATATAAAATATATTTCAAGTTTTCAAGTTATCTAGATATCCATCAGGAATATTTTTTAGATGTAAATTTATCTTGTAAATTTTTCTCCAGATATATACATTGAAAACTGTAGGAGGTATTAGTAGGTAAATCATTGCATAGTAAAAACAGCCTCAAAGAATGAGCTACGATTATATAAGTTTTATTGAAATTTTAAGCATATCCCTTTGATTATTATTTATATTATTATTAATTATTAATTTTTATAAGATATCCTAACTCCCCCTTATTGCAGATAGTAAACACCTATTTCAAAAATTCTTTAATCAAAAGCAGCTTTAATTAGCTTAATAAAAATAAAATAAAATTTTATGTATTTTTAGTACGTTTTAATACAACCATCGTAAGCTGCTTTTACATTTATATATACATTATCATCTTGGATATATTCCGAAAGCATATTTTTTTGAATTTTACGAGATATAAGTTGATAATACTTTTATATCATATTTGTGAAAAAAAAATACAAGTGCATCTTAGGAAAGATGATGCGTTTCGTACAAGGCATTTTTTTCTATCTTTTAACTTAAAATTTAAATGCCACGTGCTCACGTGTACAATTGAAGTCTATAACGCGTGGGATCCGGTAAACCCCAACGTGCACGGAAGACGGGCAGAATTAACAAGACGATAAACCAGTGCTGCGATTGGGGGATGATGCACGTGACGGTAAAAATATTGACGTGGAGGAGGAAATTCGAAATATCTCGGAACGCGGTTTGTCGTTCCGCATCGATGAAGCGACTCGACTCGTCGATGGCGGCGATGGCGGCGGCGACGACGACGACGACGACGACGACGATCAAGTCTCGTGGAGGAGCGTGAAACGCGTGTCGTAGCGGCAAACAAAATGTCGCCAGTGCGTCGCGCGACGAAGCGTCCCTCCTCGCGTCAGGCCGACCTCGCCGTCGCCGGTCGCAACGTCCTCGATAAGCGATGGCCACCGGGTGGAATTCGTCACCGAGGACGCCTGGACGCCGCTCTGCATCGCTCGGTGAACGAGCGAGCGAGCGAGCGAGCGAACGAGCGCGATGGCCGATGGTGACGACGCGACGGCGGGAAGAAAACCTTCACCCAGTAACGCCCCGTCGACATCGAACGAGTCGTCCGTGAATCGGCTCTTCTCTCTGTCTCTCTCCCTCTCTCGCTCTTTCCTTGCCTCTGTCCGTCTCTTATCGGGAGAATAAGATCGAGGACGAATCGTGCAGGGCCGCGAAGTACCGAGGGAGGTGACGCAGAAAAGTAAACGAAATTGAGAAAGGAAGGAAAAATGAGAGACGCTGCGGATGATAAAATGAGACGGAGGAAAGAAAGAGACAGGAGACAGAGAGAAACAGATCGAAATCGAGTCCCACGAGGAACAGGATAACATCTCGGCACGGCAAAGAATGTCCGAACAAAGACTCAAAAGAGAAGGAGACTTTAGTAGTTAGTAGACTTACCTTGAACGGCAAGCACGTCTGGATCTTGTCGACGAGCTGGCGATTTTTGCCTTCCTGGCCGAATATGTGCATCCTAACGGCGTCGTAGGAGGCGCACAGGCGACACAAGTCGTGATAAGATTTCCTTGGCTCGTTCGCCATCGCTGTCGCCGTCGACGTCGACGTTGTCATCGTCGTCGTCGTAGTCATCGATATCGTCGCCATCGTTATGTCGCCAGTCTCTCTCTCTTTCTCTCTCTCTCTCTCTCGAGAAAGCTCCGCGTCCCTCGCGCGCTCTCTCTCTCTCTCGCTCACTCTCACTGCTTTTCTTTCTCTCTCTCTCTCCCTCTCGCACTCTGTCCCTCTCTCGCTTGCCCCCGTAGCCGTAGCAGCGTCGCCGTCGGCGTCAGTCGGCGTCGATGGCGAGACTACGGGGAGCCGGGGGAGCGACGCGCGACAACGTTGTCGGTTGAACGCTATCTCCGTACACCCAGCCGGACGGACGAGAAACGAGGAACTGCGATGTCTGCGACGGACGTAGCGGACGTAGCCTCCGGTAGCCTGGCGCGCGTGAAGCTGCCCGGGACGGGACGAACGACGAACTGGCCGTCGCGGTCGCGTCGCGTTGCGTCGCCGCTCTCCCACCGACACCGACCAGGCGCCCACAGTCCCACACCTCGGTCCTGCTCGTCTACGGTCTACCTGCCTGACCAACCACCGCTGGCCAAGGCTACTCCACGAGCACGAGTCGCTGCCGTTGCCTCTTCCGTTCCTCGGGCCGCATCCTTCGAGACGCCTCCACCGCCGCCACCGCTGCTGCCGTCGCTGCCGCTGCTACTGCTGCCGCCGCCGTGATGCTCGGCTCGCTGCGATACCGCTCTACCCGGGAATCGGGATAGGCTAGGCAGCGCGCTGCCCTGCACCGCACCGTTCCGCGCCGCGCTACACCGTCCCGTACTCTGCGACTCCGCCGTATCGCGTCGTGCCGTCCGCACCGCACCGGTCGGTCGGTCGGTCGGCCGGATCGGCTCGGGTCGGGTCGTCGTTGCGGTAGCTAGCGCGCACGCAGCCCCAGCCTCCACACTCCGCAGCCACCCGTCAGTCCCGTGTCCGGTCACTTCACACTGACACTCGTCGCTGCGGCATCGCTGACATCACTGACACTAACACGCGCTGCTGCTTCCTGGCGACCTTCGCGACAGTGAACACTCCGGGCGCCGCCATCTTGTACACAGACACTTGTTTCGCCGCCGGTGACGGGTGACGGGTGACGGGTGACGGGCGACCATGGGCGACGGAACGGCAACGCGGAGCTCCGAATGCCCCGACCGACGCCGCGCGCGTAGCGCGTACAGCAGCCCCTCGGCCTCAGCCCGGCCGAGCGCGAGCGCGTTGCCGCGTTTTTAGAAATCGCATTGTCCCACTTGTCCCAGTTCTCACAGTAGGTATATCCCACTCGCCCTCGCCGAGAAAAAATCGAGAACGACGCCGCGAGCACGTGACACTTTTAGGACATGACCGACTCGCGGCACTCGCGCGTCTATACGCGGCATTCGGCTGATTCGGCAACCACCGTTGCCGTTGCCGCGTCCACGTGGGCGCCAGAGCGTCGCCGATTGGCGATTGCCGCGAGCGCGAGCCGATCGTCGATCGCCCATTGGCCATCGGCCATTGACACTTTCGCTCGCGAGAGCACGGGGACGGACGGGGGAATTTGAATCGCTCCTCGATCGATTTAAGCGCGAATTAATAGTGTGTTCGGTTTATCGCGCCTCGCGACTTGCGCGCGATGATCGTTTATACTGTTTATAGGTCGCGTTTCCATCGAATCGCGAATTGGGAGATTATTATGGACTTTATATCATTTACGTACATACATACGTATATTTTTACAAAGGAACTAAGAAAGATGTTTTGCTCGATCAACCAGACTCTTGCGTCTCGAGCAAGGTCTCGAGGGTGATTTTAAAAATAGATTTCTAACGAGAATTTGGAATCGATTTTTATCGCAATATCTTGGCAAAAGAACTTAAATATTGTTGACAAGAGCCAAAATAAACTCTATTCAAGTCCAAGTTGCATAATCTTGAAACGCGGCAACAATAACAGATAACAGCAGATTTAATCGATTTCGCTTCATTTGCATTTACAGGAAGCCCAGGAAGCGTGCGCTAGTGATGGCACAACTGAACATTGATCGCTTATCGTATTTACAGAAAGCCTATTATAACGGTTCGCAGAGAAACTTGAACTTTAGGCCGGTATTCATAGTCGATTCTTATTTCAAGACCGTCTTAAGATGCTAATACGGCTCTGTGATTGGTTCATGACGTCTTAAGATTGTACTTAAGACGGTCTTAAATATAAGAACCGATTACGAATACCGGCCTTGTTAGACTTCTTTGATGGAGAATTTACATTTATATTTTTAGAAAGCTCATTTTACAAAGAAATACACGAATTTCCTTGCTTTTTTCAGTAGGTCGGGAAATAAAACTTAAATAGATTTCACGTAACCGTTAAGAGATAGATCTAGAATGCCATTTATTTTTCTATATATCTTGGAGTATCTTGGATAAACCTGCATTTTTCTCCTCTTCGATTGATGGACAAAAATGAAAAATGTCAACCCTAGACCTATCTCGACTATCGACGCGTATCTGTGATGTGAACAAACAAATAAGTAGACCGATATGACAAATAAAAGAGAGAAACTCGAGATGTGTGTATCGTGTCTATATATTTATTCGCTTAATTTTTTAAAATAAAATACGTGTGAAATAGGCATTTCTATTATCTTATAATGTTCCATTTCATATTTGCTACATTTAAAAAAGAGAAAACTTCTATACCACAGAGATTATTATCATTGAACGTACTTGTTGCCCTTAGGTGAAATTTATCGCAAAGAAATGTAAAGAGAAAAAAGATGAAAGAATATTGACAAACGGAAATGTTACGTAGCAATTTTATTATAACCTATAGTTTCAAAATGTTATTGATAATAATTATGACTTGCAATAATTATACTCATTATTATTATTATTATTAAGACTACTTTTTTCAGGTTGTCGTATTACAATCCGTAGCTGGCTAACATCTGAATGCCAAGTACTGATAACACGATACTCCTACAACGTCCTACATCCATGCATGACGCTCGGCCCGTGCTTTAACGTGACTGTAGTCAGCGTGCACAAAATGTTCACAGAACAACGGTTCTCTCCACTGATTTTCATCGTCCAGGAAGAATATAGGTTCCCCAAAGTACGTTCCGACTTCCCATCCTTCGACGTTCTTCATCAATTCTGCTTCCACATCTCGATTACGTCTCATTTGTTTCAAGACGCTGCGCGAAGAAAAACAAAAAAAAAAGAGAGCGATTGTAGGCATTGTAAACGTTTAATTGTAAATGTTTTAAGATTGTCAGGCTCAGGCACTCAAAGTTGACACATATTTAAGTTAAAGATACATTCGTGAGACATTCGGCATTCAGCATTCTTACGCTCTATCTCGTTCCGCCAATAATGCTGGAAATATCGCCAAGCGTGCGCTTCTCATCTCGATCTGCTGTCGCCTGATGTACTTAAAATTGAGATAATAGGCATAGAATCCGACGATCGTGGTGCCCACCAGAAGCCCGAGCGTGCTCTTAGCTGTAAATTTTCATGACAACGTTATTACATAATTTGACGACGTGCCTCCTTAACCTTTCCAACCAGCTAATGAAATCTTTACCGCCAAGAATGGTACGCAATTTCACTCTTTCCGTTTGGATGGGGCCATAGCCGCCTTTTGGTGGAAGATCCTGTATTCTTCTACCCTCCGTCGTCGTCGCGTTCATCTTGTCAGTTGTCACTTGTCAGTTCTTTTCAATCTCCTCTCGCCCTCGGGGCTCGACGACGAGCGACAACGTTTGGAGTTTTGGAGCTAGAAGCTAGAACCGCACTCGCATCACTCCACGCGTGATGCGACCTGGATAACTGGTAACCTGGTAAGGGCTAAGCCGGCTAAGGGCTTGAAAAACATTCGTCCCTTACATTATCAATATTATCATAAATGTCCGCAATCTTTCTTTTAATTGTTGGCCTTGCACGCTTGTACGGCCATTTTAAGTACATGATTGGCCGCGTTCAGCAGACACAACTGTTGAGTGTCGTCTTATCAACACTCTGCGTTGATTGGTTGGTTCTAAAAGTAAGAGCCAATCACGTTCGACTGCTACTGAGCGGTTTGGTCTGCTGAACGCGACCATGATGAACGATCAATACGATCATAAAGACGTATCCACTAGGACCCCTATTCTGTAACTTGTAACGACAGTGTCGGTATCGTTACGTTGTCGTTGCGCAGGTATACTATATGGAAAAAAAGCTGCGCAACGACGACATAACGATACCGACACTGTCGTTAGAGTTACAGAATAGGGGTCCTGGTGACTGGTGTCACTGATGGTGGACTGGTGAAACAATTTTATTCTTTTTATTAATCAAAATATAAAAATAATCGCATGAGACGCGACATGCTTGTGTGCGTGTATGTGTGTGTGTGTGTGAATGGCATTTTAGAATTTTAATTCAGAGGTTCCGCAAAATTGTCCAAAAGTACTCGTTCGCGAAAAGGACTAATAATAAGTAACTTAAGGACATTTTTTTACTTTAAAATATGCCATTTAAATGATTTTTAGATCGCTTTATTCTATTTGGATAAAATCCACGATAGACGAATCAGAACTGTTTATCGTGGTAGTGCGAGGGGGATAGTTATATGCTAGGTCTACAATGCGAGTCGTAAAGTCGTGAGTCGTAAGAATTGACCAATCACAGTCGATTATTCTCTTCAAATTCGATTGTGATTGGTCAATTTTTACGACTCCACGACTTTATGACTCGCATTGTAGACCTAGCATTAATTGCAGTAAGCAAGTCCAATTTTCATGAATTCACATGACATACAAATGAACGACGCTAGTGACGCTGACGCTACGCCGGAACTGACTGACGTCACATCCGGTCGCTTCGGCGCGACTGCGACATCGGACTGAACTCTCGGCTCTCGGGTTCCGGATCGAACGCGTACAGCTCCATCTGTGAGTCACGATACATAGTGGGATGCTTGCGGTTGATTGTATACTGAGAAAATTCGTAAGAGATGGTGCTGAACGGGAAATATTGAGATCCTGCTGAATAGGTATGTGAATTATAAGTGCAATAGGGCATTTTCGATTCCCGCGTACGGGGCACGGGCGCACGGGTACGGCCGGGGCGGGCCAGCCACAGGCCACAGGCCACTGGATTCTTCATCCGTCATCCGTCATCGTGGATCACGGGCGGTTTGGGGCGGCTGGGCAGAGCTCGCGGACGGCCGACGGACGCGTATATCGTACGCCGTACGTAGCCGTACGCGAACGTCGCGAACCAGTGTCTTGCTCCGGGGCCCCGGGGCCCGGGCTGTTAGAAAATCTGGCTGTTGTCTCGTGCGTAACGTCCTCGTCGTCGTCGTCCCAGAGATTTGTAATTCGTCCCGTTTCTAGCACAGCTCCGCGTCCCGCGATCTTATCTGCCTGCCTCCTCTCATCTTCCCCACTTATGAGAAGCAATACCTCCCCGAACTCGCGTTGGCGTTCTTCTTAGGTAAAAGACGTAGCAAGATGTTTTTTTCTACGATTCTTCCGATAAGAAGCGCGATAGGTGAAGCATCGTGTCAAATACGTTGAAATTACGTTACAAGTCTCACGCATGTATGGCACTCTCTTGTTACTTTCGAGAATTAGTCTGCTGCACCATTGCGTTAATAAAAATTAATGCCGTTAATAAAACTTTTAAAGTTCTTCTGTGATTTGCGCGAAACTGGAAAGAGAGGGATTTAGCATTGTATTCGAGCAAAGAAAAATTATTTTGGAAAATGTATTAGAGAAATAAGTAGTGTAGATAGGAAAGGAGGCTTTATGAAGATTGCAGCGGCAGTATGTTCTTTATGAAATTAGCTTATTTTATTTTTTTTTTACTGCTCCGTAATATTATTTGCACAATAGATTACAATTATTATATTACATAACTATAATTGTAAATGTTAACTTTGATCCCAGAATCTTACATTAAAGTAGAAAAAAATAAGATACAAAACTTTATTCTAGACTGTATTTATTCGTTTTATAATACCTTATACCTATAAACAGTAGAATGCAAATTAAAGAATGAATAATATTTGTTACCTATTAAATCTTTGAAACTAAATATTTTTCATTAAAATCCAATTTTTCTGTTGATTGTCATATGGTGTTCTATCTTCTGAAAAGTAGAAAAATTTGAACAGTTTATACATATATAACTTTCTATTTATAATATTTGTCATAGAAATAATATTTATTTTCAGTATATAATATATTGAACCAGGTATCGATACTTCTGTCAAATACTTGATAATGGAGTCAGGAGTGATTCAAGAGAAGTCACCCCCTGCGCGTGGCTTGAAGCAAGTAAAGGTGGATAATTGGGGATCGTTTTTTCTTCAACGACTTCAGACTCTTTACTCGGAGGAACAATTTCTCGATCTCAAAATTAAATTTCCTACAAGTGATATTACTGTACAGGTATAAATAATGTGATGCTTATTAGTATGAAGCTTGTTATTAGTATGAAGCAATAATATTGAAAAATATTTCTAAACATATTTTTAAAATTATCAATAATATTATTAAAAGAAATTTCTTCTCAGGCTCATCGACTTGTGGTGACAACATGTACAGACTATTTTATGCAACTCGAAGAACAGCAAAAAGAGAAGGATGAAAATTTTAATGGTGTAATAATTATGCCTTCAGATATGCCTTACGAGTGTGTTAAGTCTATTATAAGGTACGTTTTAATATTTATTGCTTTAATATATTTAACATGGGTTTTCATTCACCCCATACTCCTTTCGTGTTCCAATCATCCTCTTATAAAACCAAGGCATACACGGGACGAGGGTCAGAACTCTCGGACCCAAACTCCAACTAAAAATTAATCTCACCTTCACACTTATATTCACGCTTTAATATTCATGCTGAAACATTTTTGTCGTTTATATTTAATTGATTGCACATTTATATACAGTTTTATGTACACTGGACAATTGGAATATTGGACGTCGGAGCAACATGCTTTGTATCGTACAGCGCAAAAAATGAACATGACGGTCCTAACAAAGTTGCTCGACGCTCAATTTAACACGAGCAAAATGCAAGATGATATGGCAAAAACACCTACGCGTCCAGTGATAGCCGTCTCGAAACCTCCAACTCCAACTACAAAAGCGATTGTCAGCTCCACCAGTTCGACTACACCGACTTTATCTGGGCAACCATTGCCAGGTAGAAAGTACGTATTCCATAATTTAATGCTCCAAACAGTCTTATAAAACGATAAAATTTCAATAATCTCTATCTTTTAAGACTTCCCATATGGAAGAGAAAGCTGGATGAATCTCCACCCATGCCAGCGATGAATTATGAAGTACGAACATTCCACAGTGCATCTTCGATACATAAACAGGAAACGACTCCTGGCCCATCCAGATTCGATCTTCCGGAAGCAGATGATATTGCTCTGGGAGTATTTTCTTCATTCGATGACATTACGTACAATACAAAGCCTATTGTTCAAGCATCCGACATAGATAAAAAAGGAAATTCCTCTCGTAAGCATTCGCCCGACAGAGATAGTAAAAATGATACAACCGAAGATGAGGAAGAGGAAAATCAGGAGAGCGAAAAGAACTTGAGAGACACAAATTCGGACGATGATTGGAGTATATCGAAGAATTACCAGAGATCTCAAGACGGTCCGTCTAAACGAGTACGTTTTGATCTGGAGGAAAAAGAAAATGTGGAAAAGCCTAAGACGAATCGCCCAAGTACCGATGATTCTATCAACAATCACGCAAAGATCATCAGAGAAGTGTTAAAAAAATATCCCCATTTAGTAAAGAACAATAAAAATATTCGCTTGAAGATCATGCAGAAAGAAGCAAAATCCTCCGACAGTAATATTGCTAGCAAAACAAAAGTATCTTACGTGGTTTTAAAATCGGACCATCTGTTGGCCAGCAATAATGATGAAAACGATTCCAAGTGTAACGGCAGTATCGACGGCGAGACAGGTCCCTGGAAATGCAACAAGTGTGATTTGGACGAGGAATATACCAATTATTACATGTATAGAAGACATATGCAAGATGTGCACGAGGAGAAGTTTGATCCGAGGGTTTGCGAGCATTGCGGCTATAAGGCAACTAAGCGTAACATTTTGATGTATCATCTTTATACCAAGCACAACGTGCCGCCGCCGAAGAGCATGTGCTTTCCGAAATGTCAGTCCTGTTCGTACGTTGCCTTGTCGGAAACTCTGCTGGTGCGTCACCAAATAAATCATAATCATCGGCCTCCTAACCGACATCACTCCCTACCTTCGGAAGATATTCAGTGCAACCAATGCAATCAGTCGTTCAAGAGTATCACCGAACTCACCACTCACGAATTGAATAGCGGACATGTAGGTTTGGCGGATGGTAAAGAGACCAAGGGCCATCGTTGTCCATACTGTGGCAAGGTGTTTGTGCGCGTGACAAATTTACAAGTACATCTGGACTGTGCGCATAAAGAATTACAGAGAGACACCACCGAGCCTCCTCCGTCCGCGCCGACTATTCCGTTAGAACCGTCATCCGAAGCGGAGGCTCTCAGCCATGTCGCCAGCGGTATAGCCGCTTCCCTCGGTGTCGGAGATGCTGAGACTACTCCGGAAACACAGGAAGAAGAAACCATGGAGATGGTGAAAGTTACGAATGAGGAGCAATACATTGTGCCAGAGATGTTGGATGATATGGCACATAACATCAATTATAGTGAGCACGAATTGGAGAGCCAGCACATGATCATGTTAGTTAACAATGATGAAAGTTATCAGCATGCCGAGAACAATCATCATCAACAGCCGCAACAGTTGGATATCGCCGATAATGAGCAAATAGTGATGCAGGGCACGGACGACGGTATGATCGTGTACATTCATGGTGCTGAGGAGGCCGATCATCGATCCTATGAGGAGTATCAGCCCGGCGAGGTTGCACAGGAAACCGAAGAGATAGTAGAGGAGGTAGTCGAGGAGGTTGAGGAGGTCGAGGAGGTCGAGGAAGAAGTTATGGAGGAAGTTATGGAGGAAGAGGAGGCGCAGGAGGTGCCTCAAGAGATGTTGGAGGAGTGCGCTGATAATCAGGTGGAAGAAGTGATACAATATGTCGAAGAACAAACGGAGATAGTAGAGTACGACGAGGAACAATGCAGCGAACAGAGCAATAGTATGGATGGGCAACAAGAATCTGTTATGATCATTGAGGAAGAGCACGTCGAGGGCGACATGGTAGAGGAAGACATGGAAGAAACTACTGATAAACAACATAAGAAAGTGCAGAGTTTCACTGCTGAATGGGACGAAGATAGCGAAGGGCTAACAGAATCATGAATACTGTAATATTGTATTTTTTATTTGCTTCTGTAATATGTTATTAACTTTCACCATGGCTATAGTTTAATTTTTAAAGCAACACTCTTTAATGGAAATTTTCATTTTATATATCTTATTTTATCTTATAATCTGTGTAACGTTTGTGTTGATAGCGGACGGTGATGCAAACGAGCGCAATGCAGCCATACCGACTTTGCCACACAATATATTTAGCAGTAAGCCCACAAAATTTAATCAAATTGCTATATTTAGCTGTTTAGGAAGGAGCGGTATTATTGAAGACATCTTATGAGCTTGTACATGTGAATTTTATCGTTGTGCACCGACACACATTGATTATTTTGTTGAAAAGCAAATTTGAACATAAGCTAAAATATGTATTTTACAACAGAAGCGTAAAATCTCTAATAATCTCGATCGAGATTGTTTACAGCGGTGGCACCTTTAAGAGTCTAGGATAAGAATCTGTAATGTTTCAATTTGGAAAGTTTTTTTTAGATACGTATATGCATATGTAGCTTATATTAATAAAATATAAATTAAGATTTATAGATTTATTTCGTGAGAATATAAAAATTAGATATGCCAAAGTATATTGGTGACCAATCACGTAGTTTTTTAAATACTATTCCGCAGAATGAAAATATATTATCACGTTTAAAAGGATTCTTGCAAACGGATGTTCCTTCCAAATACTTATCGCCTGTAATCTTTTATACTGCAATCGATAATAAACTATAAACTATAATTTCTACAGGAGGCAAAGGCTATAATGAGAATAAAAATCAGAATATGAGCGCATTTTGTTTTACATTTTTGATTGTGCACAATTATATGGAAAAAATATAAAAATATATATATATATATATAATATATATATATATATATATATATATATATAATATAGAAAAAACCTTACATCACAATATATAATATATATAACATATATATATATATATAAACTTATATCACAAATACGAAATAAAGTCTGTTTTCTATTGGTGAACTAGTGCAGACAGTTCAGCAATAGCAGAAACTTTTTTTACTTCATCTTTATCCTAACCTAAATTGGAAGCAGTTTACTTTTGTCTCTATGGTGTATCCGTGAAATGCTTCTCGATGAGATATTTGAAAGCTCAAAGATTAAAGTAACAAAAAAAAAGACATGTGAAGCCAACTGTAGACTTTGTCATATATATATAATTTTTATAAAATAAATTTATGAAGATATGAACGGTCGTATCGCTCCAAGTAAATCGACTGTTTACGTGTCGAATTTACCGTTCTCCTTAACCAACAATGATGTACATCAGCTATTGGAAAGTTACGGGAAAATTGTCAAGTGAGTTACTTATAAGCATTTTGCTGTCAAGCGTCGAGTCTCCATATATGTGTATCGTGCAAAATATTTATGTCGTTTATTTACAGAGTAACAATATTGAAAGACAAGGTAACGCGACGTAGTCGCGGCGTTGCTTTCGTGCTATTTCTTAAAACGGAAGATGCCGTGTCTTGTGCGAAAGCTCTTAATAATACGGAGGTAAATTTCAATTTATAGTATTTATTTATTTCTCTAATTGTTTGATGCCGCACGTCATTCAAATAATCACGTTGCTTAATCATTCGATTGCACGTGGAAATGCGTTTCTGCGCGACCATATAATTTTAAAACTTATTAAAAAGGAATATCATTATCAGTATAGCTTTAAAATATCAGTAAAATTTTATTTTATATTCGTAAAATAGAAAATTAAAAAAATTCCCACACGAAACGTTCAACTTGCAGAATTCTCATTTAGAGTTGTTCTAATGAGAAATTAATTGAAATTATGCTTTTTGCCTTTTCTTAATTTTAAAAAGAGGAGAGATAAAGGCTAAAATCACAATTTTAAATAGCACCAATAGAGATTATCTATATGTTGTTAACAGCCTCTTCCCTTTTTTTTATTGTTAGGTACTTGGTCGCACTCTGAAAAGTTCAATAGCAGTCGACAATGGTCGCAGCACTGAATTTATACGTCGTAGAGATTATCCCGACAAGTCGCAGTGCTATGAATGTGGGCAGGAAGGACATTTATCGTATTGCTGCACCAATAACTCATTAGGTCCTAGGGAACCGCCAGCGAAAAGAGTCAGGATACGTAAGAAAAATGTGAAACAAGAAAAGTACGACACAAGTTATTATGATAGCGATAGCGATGAAGCAACAAGAAAACCAAAACGCAACATCGACGACGTCTATAACGTCGATGATGATACGGAAGAGGAACCAGAAACGTTAAGTGCCGTTATTGCACTTGAGGTATAATCATAATTTTTAATTGAAACGTGAAATGAGACGAATGAATAAGTTAAAATTTTATGGAGCAAAAAAATGCACATTTTTACTCATGTTACTTTATATTTCAGCAAAAACGGTCTGAAATGGAACGTAGAGAAGCAGATGAATATGATAGAAAAGAAACTTTGACTGCACCGAGGAAACGTTATAAAAAGAATAACTATTTCAGTGACGAAGAAGATTTTAGCGAGTAATGTATGTGATATGAAATGGTGTAAAATCTCGAAAATGTATATATCGATAAATATATATAAATAGTATCGCTTTTTGTTTTCAAATTAAGAAACTTTTCAAACTATGATAAAAAGTGCTACAAATGTATTCTTAATTTAACTTTACTGTCAGCATGGCAGGAGTATTAATCAAATATTCTTAACATATTTAGAGATAGAAATTGTCTTTCTCACAAGCTTTGAACTTAACACTTTTAACAAACAAGTTCGCAACTTATCAAGTAATAATATTAATTACAATAATATTTAGATAATAGTTATATATATATATATATATATATATATATATATATGTATGTATATTTATTCATATACACAGAATATCCCAAGTTAACCAATTTTGTAAGAGAGAAAGCGATCTTTTTACAATTTAGAAAAAATTTAGAATTCGTCTTTTCTTGGTTAAAATATTAGCCGTTTTAGTAATATAACATAATCCAAATTAAAATTTCGCTGAGAAAAAAATTTACTTGAAGAATAGGGTCCAATTTATTTGTGCTGCTAAAAGATAGTTGCGATTAGCAATCGTTTATTTTAAGTTAAATTTATAATCAATTTATAGTTCGTTATTAAGGAAAAATTGATCCCAATTTGCTAAAAAATTCACAGATATCAGAAACTGTGGTGATCTTGAGACATGCTGTATACATTTCAATAGACAATTTCAGTGCACAATTTATTATATATGAGCTATATTCGTTTTTTATAATTCATCATAATTTAACATTGGAAAATATATTAAACAAAATAAAAAGGATTTTTAGGCGCGACGCATTATATAGCGATCTCTCATCTTCCAGCTCGATGAATATAAATTTAATATAACGATATAATCACAAAAAAAATGTACATTATATTCACATACTAATCCTATATTGAGGATATGGATGTATCACATTTAATTTATGATACTATTTTTCAGTCCAACGAGAGTTTGCGTTTTAAAATACTTAAAGCAAGATTACTGCAGTCTATGATGCATACAATTAGACTATACAAGATTATGTAACAAAATTAAAATCTGTGTTTTTTCTTCTCTATATGTCAGTCACATCCAGAATTTGAAATTAGTACTATAATCAAGCGTTGTGACACTATTGTAAGCACGCTTGAACCTTTTCGATCCATTCTTGTGCTGTGGCTGCGTCAGCAGCGCAAAAGTTGTATGTCCGTCTGTTTGTACGAAGCTGTAAAAAAAATAATTTTATCATGTTTGCAAAAATTACATTTCAACAATATTGTATAAAAATAAATCGATTCGCAAAATTGAAAAAAGCTATGAATCTATAAAAATTACTAGTATAAAATTTATATTTTTGTAATTTACTTGAAATGATTGATCTTGAAAAGTGTTAATACATTTTTTATAAAATTTTTTATTTTATTTAAACCGCGTGTATTTTTCCACCAAAGTAGAATATGTACTTACATCGAAGAAGGATTTATCATCTGTTTTCTTTGGTGGTCCTGGCATTGGCGCAGCTGGAGTGACAGATACCACCTCAGCTAAATCTATAATATGTGATTTTGTAATTTACACTTTGTTCTACTTTTAAACTTTATGTTATATTACCCATATTTTTTTAGTTCGATTACATACCTATATATCCTTTACAATGCGAGTCTTCCACTGCGTCGTAATATCTCAGTTGATGTTTTATAGAATCTAGTACGAACCATCTTTGTTTCCAGCCCTTTAATAGAGCTCCTCGTTTATAAAGATAGCCCTCGTGCGTTCTATTTTCCGCCACATTACTCGAGAATTGTTCATAATATTGCTGGGAAGATGTTTGTATAGTTGTCACACCTAATAAGAAAAAGATCATAATAGTAGGTACATAGTAGTGAAAATAGATTGAAGAGAATAGTTGTGGCACAACTAGAAAGAGTAGTTTATGTGAGAAATCCTCAATTAGCCATTTAGATTAATGAAATGAGCGCATACTTGAGTTTACGCTTCCGTTATCGCCGCCACTTCTCGTAAGTGTGTGAGTCTGGAGATTATCCGTCACAGCTTTATATTTTGTGCAATTCTTTGGCACAGCATCCGCGCATTTGTCGTGACACACATGACCGCAATCGATGCATCTCAATCCAGCCTTCACAGGGCCCCATAATACGCCGGAACACGCGTCGCAGTGAGTCGGCGTCGCGGAATCCAGTCGTTCGAACCTTTAGCAAATGTTTGCATTCATGGTATACGTAATCAACGAATCTAAGCAGATTCTACAGATTGACATTGATGATATGATGATACCTGTGTGGATGCGCATAAACAGAACCTTCGTTTCCGGTAGTATTTCCACCGGCAAGTTTGCCACGCAATAACAGTTCTAAAGTAGAACGTTTATGAATCAATCGACCGTGATACCGTACGAGTGCCGTGCTGAATGATGCGTGCCGCTAGAAAAAAAGAAAATCGATAACGATTATATGGTTTTATAATAGTTAAAATTATGCCGAAATATATTCGGACTGTGACGAAGTCTCAAAACTTAATCTTTGACACATCGTAGATAAGAAGAAAAATATAATTTAAAAATAAATTACACAACACAGTATATATACAGTGTCAAATATATTTTGAGTTTTTCTTGCGATGATACTCGCGAGAATAACTTGGTATAAAGAACTGCATGAATATTCTGTTGCGACTTACAGCAAGGGAGTCAGTGTTCGGCAACTCGAGTTTATCCCAGAGGACTTTCCACTTTTGCGGTAAATGTCCCAATTCGGTTTCCAACTTGTGAATTTCTTCTAAAAGATGCGAAAACTGGTCGGGCACCATTGTGCTGACTCCGTCGTATCTGGAAAAGATGGTAATCTGTAATTTCGCGAGCGATTTCTTCACGCGAGCGTTGAATGTAGCATTTATATACAAATAATTACCCCTGAGTAACCACTTTACGATTGCTCTTAACCACGCCATCCGCAGCTTCGGCCTCTTCCTCCTGCTGGGAATCCTGCTGCAGCACTTCAAGATCATACGCTGGACCGTGTGCCAGTTCTTCTTCCAGGTAAAACTGCCAGATGTCCAAGCTCGGCAGATGCGAGACTGGTCGCAAAACAGGATTCTCCGTGTTCGGGGTGTACATAAAATTGTAGAACAACGGACATCTCGCGTGTTGTTTCTCTATGTAATCAAATATACTTTGTCCAAGATTACAGCCAAGTGTTTGTTTGTTCGTTCCCGCTAGTCTACCACCAGGATAGATCGTTTCGTCGTCGCTACCGGTGTCCACGCCCTTGTGATGACTTGTCAAGGAACCTCTTTTATCCTCTATGGCGGTAATGCCGCACTCGACTCTATCAAACTCGCAGTCCAATAGAAATGTACGAAAGCGGCAGGACACCGAGTGATAAGCTAAGAACTTCAAATAGTACTCGTTGAACTCGAAGGCCAGAGGAAATTGTTTCTGTATTTGATGCACTATGTCGAGGAACTGTAGAAACGTAGGTGTGAAGTTTGTCGTTTGCGAATTCGCGGCGAGGTTGCTCCTGTGGCCGAATCTGTGCCCGAATCCAAGCCACTCCTTTTCGATCAAGGTTCTGAAGCCGTCGATCGTTCGGTAATGCGGATCGAGACACACCTGCGCTACGGAACAAACGGTGGTCGTAGTGTCCCAACCATCTTCCAGGCAAACCGCCACCGACGAGCCCTGCATATCCATGAGGTCTATGACTGCCCCCGCTAGCTGCATCAGGCTCTGCAGTTGCTGCAACCACTCCGAGCTCTCGATGAGTCTGTAGAAACTTTGATCGGGTTCGACGTTCGGTGAGCTGGGCACGCACGCTCGCATCAGCTTCTTAAATGCAGCCTTCGTGTGCCTCACGTCGTAATATTCTACCGGAATAAAGTCCGTCTTGGGAGTGGATTCTGCCTTGACGCCTTTCATGTGTGCCTTCTCGCCCAGAATGTAAAGAGCGGCGCGTTGAAACGTGTGAACGCATTCCGTGCCGCTGTCGGAATCCGCGGAATGTCTGACGGTTCCACGCTGGTGATGAACGGAAGTCAAGGAAGCCTGCGAATTGTGTCTTTTGTCTTTCAAAGAACCCCATCGACCGAAATTCTTGGGACCTTTGCCGCCCGACGAACTGAGAGTGCCGAGGGGTTTGTTGAACGGATTGCGACGCGATTGTTCAGGCGTGGCGTTACGATCTTCCGCCGCCAGTAATAACGAGTCTATACTTAGAGAGCTGTCGGACATACCCCAAGCGGAACCTTGACGCAGTACGGAGAGCGGGGTCGCGGCAACGAGTGCCATCATGTATTTCTCTTGCTCCAGAGAAGAGGTAGTCTCCGAGGACGTGGTTTTTAGATTACTGCCGGAGGTCGGATGGGCCTTCAGCATGCCCATTACACCTTTCCCGTGATAACCGGCGCCCCTAATTAGCAACGCCTTTGTTCGCGGATGTCTCCAGGTGACAACTGGCATTCTACTGTGACGATGAAGTCTGCAGAATCGTCGAATGCTCTCGTCCGACACGGAAGTGGGCACGATCAGAAGCGCAGGGTAGCTGCGGCAAATCATGTAAGCGCAGTTCACCGAGGTCAGTCGGAAGGGTTCGTTGCGACGATTGTTGTGCGGTCCGTTCGAATAGAGGCCCAGTCGGTACCAGTCCCGGACGTAGCTACGCTCGGACAAACGTTCGAGGGTCTTGGCATCGGTCGGAGGTTGCGTCACCACCCCGGGTATCTCGAAATCGTCCACGCTGAGATCGTCGTCGTGGCTAAGATCATTGCTATCGGTCATCGGTAGACTCATTCGGCCAGGCGACGTCATGTACTTGTTGTTGCTGTTGATGAGATTCATATTCGGTAGCACGTACTTTTGCCGTTTGGACGATTGTTTCGGTTTAAAACCGGCCTTTCGCGCGGTCTTCAACAGCGTTTTTTTCGCGAAACCCTTTAGGGTAGCGTTTTTCTCCTTGCCCTTGTGATGTGCCGTTTGCGTGACCAAGACCTGACCGTTGAAGGCGAAATGATGGAAGATGTGCGGCGGATATCTAGCTTTGTGCACCAATTTCCTCAGAGTGTCGATATTCTCGGGCGTAACTTCCTCGTCGAAGGCCAATTTTATCAACTGGAACGTGCAAGAACGTAATTGTAGACCCTCTTGAAGGCATTGATCCAAATGCGCCAGATGTTGCACAGCGACGCGCTTTTCCTTAGTCAAAGACGTCACGGGGAAAGCACGGACGACCAATTGCTCGCAGGCGAACGGATCGCAAGGTATACCTTTGAACACTATCCTGTAATTCGTGAGGAAGATTGCACCCTCGGCTGGCAAGAGAGGCGGTATCTTGGGCAATCCTGAGGAACTTTCCTCTCTGCCGTCCGGCAGCAGGTAAACGCGCAAGCCGTCCATTATCACCTCCTCGCCAGGCAGCATGTTTGGCGTCAAAATCTTCGGCTTTTGTATCGGTGGCAGTCTCTTGCTTTCCCTGTGGACTGCCTCGAGCGTCTCGATGTGCATGTGAACAACACCCGGGACCATTTGATGCAGGCAACGCACGTGCTCGGCGCTGACGCCGCCCTCGGTACACACGCGATCGACGAATCGCGAGACCATCCGAATGACGGCACTGCCGGTCTCCCCCGGGTCAGTCTCCTCGAATCCGGATTCAGCGTCGCCGCTGTCGCTTGCCACGCTATTCGTAATGCTGTTACTGGCGCGTTCGTCGTCATAGATGTGATCTTGACGATGCGTCTTTGAGCCGATGTCTAAAGGTACTAGTAGATAGACCATTCGATTGGCATAATGAATGGCCTGGCTGTACATGGTGCTCTCCTCGCTATTAACCAGCTCTTTCTGTTTCTCGGGATCGATGGACAGCCAGATCCGCATCTGATCCGCGGCTATTTCCAGCGCCGACGGTTCCTGAGCCTGATAGATGGAATATCGATCGCGGTACGGAAATTCTTTCCCATCCCGCGGACTGATAGGACTCAGAATACCATCGTTCATAAGTCTGGGTGGCGAATTGTCACCCGGCAGATACAGGCGTTTGATGTCTTTCTGAACGTCTAAATAGAAGGCGTCTTCCCAAAATTGTTGATTCTGCCATACCGGATGCTCCTGGATGCAGGTGTACGCGAATTGAATTACGCCGGTGCACAACTTCCTACAGAACGCGGTGGCGAGCGGCAGCAGTGCAGCGGCGACTCCGTGTTCATCCATCGACGAGTCGTCTTGCAGCGCGCAATTCATCAGACGCACCACTAGATCGAATTGTTGATGCTCTAGCATAGCCTTGTTCCCGACTACATGTTGCGACAACTCCATGCAGAGCGCTAACCGTGCCGCTTTGCTTTTCAAAGCTCGCAAGACAGCTGGAAACGTCTTGCGAGCGTCCGAGATCTTATTCTCGAATATACAGTTGATACAATTGCGTAATACTTCTAGTCTACGAGCGGAGTTGCTAACCAGGTGCCTAGTGTCATGAACAAATGAAATGTGCGGACCCATAGGCACGATGCGAGGTTGAATCGGCCTCAAGGACGACAATCTGACTTTGAGATTATTCTTCGCAAGACCCTCGTCGATGATCGCTTGAACCTGCTCCGGATTGATACGTGGCAAGAGAGGCTGATGAATCCTCGCAAACGCACCCTCGGGTGGCTTCAGGATCTTCTGCACGTATGGTTGAGGATTCGGGTTTTCGTTCAGATATAACTGTTGCGCTAGTTCTTGGATGTGCGTCAGTATAACTCGATGATCCTGCGCTTCCTGCTTCAACTGATCGCTCAAATTACTGTACAATTCGTCCCACACGTCGCAAGGTCTCCAGGGTGGACCTCTTTCTGCGATAAAAGATGTAAAAAACATGCAATCCAAAACTCTCGTGGTGAAATCGCAGTCCGTTAAACCCCTCTCTCCCAAAAATGCGGCTTTGTGAAAAGTGATAACAGCTTTCGGATGTATTCGTATCAACGTCAAGCAGCTCCGGTATCCTTGCAACAATTGAGCAAAGGTTCTCATAAACACTGCTCTGAGTTCCTTGTCGAGCATGGGAGAATGCGGAGCTCTCGTTGCGAGCGGAGGAAACGCGTAATCCGCGCACGCCAATTCTGGCTGCAACACCAGAGATAACGCATCCTGCGTTTGCGAGAGCAACGGCTCCGGTAGTAAAGCAAGCGAGACACCATCCGGAACTGTTAAGGAACCTCCGTCCAGATCGGCAACTATTACATCCATCTGTAAATAAGGACGATTATAAATAGCAAACGAGAGTTTAAATTAGAATAAATGGTTTCTCAAAGTTACATAAAAGTTTTCCTTACAAGTTCCGCAACTTCGTATTTCAACGAACTGTGTACCCCCATAATAAATGGTGTTGGAGTACTAAGAATTTCGACTAAAGCCGCTGGCAAAAGAGGAATGTAAACATGCGAATATCTGAATGGATACATCAACGCAGTTAGGGCACGACACCCTTCGGTCAGTCGAGAATAACTGGCAGAATGGAAAAGTATCTTGTGTTCTGTCATGACTGCGCAAAATAATACTAACACATTGCGAATACCTAGAAATAAAATTATTTATTGGTTAGTAATATAATTGAATATATATTGAGTTGTGTGTATAAATCATTGCAAATTTCATGTTTCATCACAATCACGTTCTTACCTAGTTGCTGAAATAATAAATTTACACTAGTATGAGTTATGGGAAGAGAAGGACTAATTGGTGGTTGAAGTGCCTGACGATCCCCTGCTCCGATGCTGAATCGTACCTGTGGCCCACCAGCGGGAGGTACTTGAATACATCCTAATATGTTTCCAACTAACGTCTCTAACGGTATACCAAGATTTTCCACGTACACCGTGTATATAATACCAAGACAATTCTGCAAGAATAATAAATCATTATTAATAAACTACCAGGAAAACATAGTTGACGATTTAATTACATTAAATGTATAATTAAATATTTTCACATACTCTAAATGTTTCTATGTAATCGAGTCTGGAAACCAGCACCAGACATTTGGGTGCGTACATAATGCTATGATGCGCAATGGCGGGTATCGCCCTGACCAAGGGCCGACTATCTCCATCTACGGGATCTTCTTCCTCGTCCACAGGTTTGCTTGGCACGATCGATACCGTTTCATTGAAGCACATGCAAGCGCAGTAATGTCGATTTGCATCGATATCCGTCAATATTGAAACAAAGAAGCGTGGCTCTTGCCTTTCCGTCGACAAGGCCCATCCTTGCGGTTGACAAAACTATAAGGTAGGACACAATATGTAAATAACATGGCGACATAACAAATCTGTCTTCCAAAAAAGAAATAGTTTTACCCATTCTATTCCTTCGATGAAAGGTGTATCTGGCCAATCTTTCTCTGGGAATCGTTGTAATATTACTCCACTACTCACACCACCCCCTACAATCACAAAAACATGCACATATGTAAAACAGATGCACATATATATTATATATTTGTTGATGTGCACAGTTAGTGCAATAGCAAGTTAGTAGAGCATTTGCCACTGAGAATTTGTTACATGTAGTTGCAGAATGTTAAACCAGTTATATCTGTCATTTTCAATTGTACACTTTGTTCAATTTTCAATACCTGGACATCTAATCATCATTTATTTTAACGTAGAAAATTAAATTAAACTGAAATAATACTAAAGAGAAAAATGGTGAATCTTGGTCAAGCGCAATCTTTGACAATGACTTACTTTCTTTCTCGTGATCGTAGCCGACCACTACAAAGTAGTCGGCTAACCGAGACATCTCGGTGTATTCGTGGGGCTGAGTGGGGGTGGTTGCGCTCAACATCCCACGTCGCGTTTGTTACACGTGATTTCATGGACCGTGGCCTGCCGCCTGCCTCGTCGTGCGGCTTAGCGACTTGACTTGGTCTACCTTGTGTCAAACGTGGAGGCGATGTACACACGGACACGCGTCAACGCGGGGATCGATTTGAAAATGTTCCGTACATCGTCACGTCACGTAGCTCCCGCGATTGTTCCACGGGATTTTTCCTACGCTCTATCAAGTAATGCGTGAAAACGTCAAGTTGCCGTAAAATTACGGAATTACGGAAGCAACGCCGAGCTCTCGCGCATTTGCGTTAGGAAAGAATGAAAGAAAAAGAAAAAGGAAAAAAAAGGGAACACGAGCGAAGAAATTTCGCGTGCACGAACACTTGCACGAACACTCGCGCGCGTCTCACTCAACGATCACGTCGGTACTCGCTAGGCTAGGTCGCTACTGCCGCGTTTCGCAACGTCCCGCGGACGCGGACCCGCCGAATAACGATGCCACACCCCGAAACCTCAATCCATAACCTGCCAAACTCAAACGCCACATTGAGGGTTTGTTGAGCTCGCTACTCGCTATACGGCGAGAATACGGGCCGAAACATCCAACGATTACGCAAAACGAAGATGAGAGCGCATCGCCCGGGCGGCCCAGGCGCCCAGCACCGCCGCTACTCGAGCGGTCGAGCCTCGAGCGGCCAGGGTGGTTTTTTTTTCGTCGTTCTGCCGTCTGCCGGCAGTCGGCATCGCAGTGGATAACCGGATTGTGGACAATTGTGGATACATTATGGCTGCATTCGAGGAGCGCGCTATTAGCGCTATTGCATCATTCTGTCTTTATCGCTCATCAGGTGTAAAACAAGGATAGAACAAGCAAATAGCGCTAATAGCGCGCTCCCCGAATCCAGCCTACGTTCGATAAGCGCGAACGAAATTCTTTTTCAAGAATTTTGGAACGCACCAATATTTTAAAAGCGGAATTTGTCCATGGATTTACGTTCGAACGGTAGGTCGCAAATTTTTATGTATATTTCTGTAAATTTTTTTATTTCACACATTTATTGAAGAAAAGTGAGATTGGTTGTTGCAAATTTTTGAATCAACAAATACTTGAATATAATATTTAATTAACCGATGGTCGATCAACGCGTACCGAGCGGCGAGCAGTTCGCGTTGCGCGCGCGAGCCGGCAGCCCATCTAAATCAATCTTAGTTCACGGCAATCACATGAGGTAAATATGATTTTTCTCTTTGACACTTGGATTTGACAGTTGACAGACAGTTCGTCAGTCGCCACGATGAACAGGTTCGAATACGCTGATTCTCGGTTTATGCCAAACGAGGTTTATGTGAGACGTGATATGGTCGTGCGCCTCTACGACGGTGACACAAAGGTAATAAATACTACTTGCGGCTGAAAGGAACAGAATTTTGCCCAGTGGCTCGGAGAAAAGTGTGTGCTAGATGTTTAGATCTGATAATTAATCGTTCTAATTTTATACCTAAGTAGATATATTAATACTAAAATAATTTCTTATTTTGATAGACAAATTTCGAAAATGGTGAATTAATCCTAACCAGTCACAGAATACTCTGGGGCAGGCCTGGCGATATACCACGAGGTAATACCTGCTTGTCATTGTCACTTAGACATATCGTTTTCTTCGAAGAGGAAAATCCTGGTCCGTTTTCCTTCGGGCGTAGTAAGAAGATTGTGCTACATCTGTCTGAACCTGCAGTTGGTAAGATTTAAGGCCTAACGAGTATATATAGATATATATGGAAATTATTTCCAAGTTATTTAGTTAAATGGAACATTTGTATGTTTGTAGATAAGATGCCTGGTCCAACGGATAATAGCTTGTACAATTATGTTAAATTGTCATTCAAAGAAGGTCTCGATCCAAATTTTATAACGCAATTGTCCGATACCATTATGAGACAAATGTGGGAGTTTGCTCCTGCTCCTGGATTAATCGTCCCCAATGTACGTGATAATCAAGAAAACACAAAACTGCCACCTCGCATAAAAACCCGAACGGGTATTATAGGTATTGAAAGAAGTCTACAAGAGAAGCAGAAAGAAACTGACGAAAGTATATCATTGGCATTTCAAGATCTTACGAAGCTTATGGATATGGCTAAAGATATGGTGGCCATCTCAAAGACCATTTCGGCTAAAATAAGGGTGATTTTCAATAATTCCTTTGTAAAGCTGACAGGTTGAGGTTCATAATGCAGGATCATTGCAGGCAAGACAAGGAGATATAACGGAGGATGAAACTGTCAGATTTAAGGCTTACTTAATGAGCTTAGGTATCGACGATCCAGTAACGAGAGATGCGTACAAGAGTAGCAACGAGTACTTGGAACAATTAGCGAAACAGCTTGCATCTATCTTGGAAGAGCCGATAAAGGTTTGCAGGATATATCGCTTATTGAATGTAAAGAACGATTAAAGAAATGTTATATATCCGGTTTCAGGAAGTCGGCGGCATGATGACACTCACAGACGTTTACTGTCGTGTGAATAGAGCGAGAGGTTTGGAACTTTTATCTCCTGAGGATTTATTACACGCCAGCAGACAATTGGCGCCCTTAGGTTTACCAATTGTGTTGAGAAGTTTTGATAGCGGTGTTATGGTACTTCAAATTCGTTCTCACGACGATAATGCTGTCATAGATCGTATAACGGAATTGGTAAGCATTGAATAACACGATAAATGTAGCCAAAATTATTTAACTTCTTTACTGTATCTCCCACAAAATTTTTAGTTGAAAGAAAAAGGACCTATGACGGCCGAAGATCTTGCACAATCAGAGGGTATATCGGTATTATTAGCACGCGAACGATTGCTAGTCACGGAGAAGCACGGCAAAGCCTGCAGGGACGATTCGATAGAAGCTCTGAGATTCTATCCCAATCTATTTTTAGAGGAAATATCTAGTGAATAATTTTAAGCTATCACAAATATACAATTGATTGCCTTTTTGAACTAATGTTGGCCGCCATCGTGTAACACCAACGCTTCAAAGTTTTATATATTTTTTAAGTTTTCATATGTCCAAAATATGCAGTTAAATTAAACGCTGTTAAAATTTAATTATCTTGTCAAATATAAATAATACTTATTTTTAATTATTTACTTCTTTATAACGTTATAAATTTATGTAATTTTTTTTTTACAACTTCAACCTATTAATGTAATAATTACTTCCCTGGTAAGATTCACAAACATTGTATGAAAAGATACCTATATAATCGTATAATAATATATTTTATTTTAAAAATCAAAGCATTGAAAAAAATACGTACTTTATTGTAGTTGTAAATTGTATGAGATCAGAAATAAAATAAATTTTATATCTATGTTTAATTTCTGAACAGAAATAATTTTTCAAATAATAGGAAATACGCGTAAAATTCTACATAATAATATGTTTATTAAATTGTTGATAAAGTAAATAATAAGGTAACTGCATGCTTCTTAGATTTAACAGAATAAATTATTTATCAGATGAGATAATGAAATGCAAGGCGTTGTCCATTAATCGAAATATATATATTTTTAAATTTATTCATTAAACGAATTGTGTAAATAGAACCGCAACTATGATTAACAATGATTCGTGTACAATTAATAGTACATGACTTTCCGCATAAGTATAATTATGTGTACACAGGATGGAAATTATTTTCTAAAATAGTGGGCCAATGGCTTTTAAAAGTGCATATAGTGTTTGGAAAATTTAGAATTGATTTTTTTAGATGCAATTTTTTCACATTTTAACTTTTGGTAAATATTTGGACACAACCCTTTAATTTTTTTTAGTATACCGCTGTGGTTTATTTGCCATGCCTGTCCTTAAAAGGTTTAAATCTTAAATTAAAATTCTTTTAAAGTCCAGTTGAAATTACATACGAAGTAATACTTTGTTACTCATTTTCGTAATCTACATAATAAAATGTTAAGTCTATAGACTTTATTATTAATTATAAGTTATTAATTATTATAAATATAAGATTATTAATTAAAAATTAATTTGAAGATTATTGAATTATGAAAAATATTAAATTTTAACGAATTTTAAGAAGAAATTAATTCAGAATTTAAAAACATATCAACAAATTCTGATCCACTATTTCAGAGAGATACACCCTGTATTAGACACGTTACACAGCATACAAATGTCCAATTGCTGTACAATTACCGCCCACCATCGTTAAATTACACTATTTTCCACAAGTCAATGCAGTTATGATTTTCGTACAATTAATATATTATATAGTATACATAGTACAAGATATCGTATATATAACGATGCATCTTCCGCGAACATTATCTCAAACGTACCTGCTGCTTTAAAAACCATTTTACGAACATTAGTTGTAACGTTGAAGTCCACAACTTATATTTTAATAAATAAATAAATTACACATATTTTACTCATTTGGATAAAATTACCAGTCATCCATAGATATATTATATAATGTCTGTAATTATTGTGCATTATATATACATATCTATTAATTATATTGAATAATTTGGAAAGTAATTATGTGCGCTTTTTATTTAATTTCGGCAAAGAAATTAATATCGATTTTATTCAATTATAAAAATTCATTGCGCAATAATAATCTTGTAAAATGGACTTTTTTTTATTAACCTCAGAGTTAATGGAGGTACGTTCGAGTGCATTTCGAAATGCAATACAGGGAAGGCTTGGCAAGATTCATTCTTTAAAAGGTTTCATTTTAATCAACGAGATACGAAGATTATATAACGCACATACATATACAGGATGGGGTGAATGTGCCCTTATTATATCACAGAGAGGCGTAACAAAAATATAAAATAATTTAAATTTTATAGTATTTTGTATATGTGAATCGTACACACTCATGCAATGGCTACGTGTTTCGTGATTCGTCCTACAAATTTTTAACATAGTAAATTATTATTAATACAATAATCAACGTGATATATTTCAACACTCATGGACGCCTAATGTTTTGCTATAACTTATTAATTTAATGTATTACTCTGGCAACACATTATATTTCTCATATAATATGTTGACTGACGTGCATCGAATTATTTAAAAGTAATCCGTTTACTTAATTTTATGAACAGAAGCTATATATTGATACGCGTAGCGACGCTATTTGTAGGACAAATCACTTTGCACTATTATTGTCATTATTACTCGGTTCGCACTCTCTCTCTCTCTCTCTCTCTCTCTCTCTCTCTCTCTCTCTCTCTCTTCCATTTTCTTTCTTTTTGTCTGGATACTTTTTGCTCTGTGTTTTATTCTTTGAGTTTCTTTTCTCATCGTTTTCCCTCCGCTTCATCGTGTACTCTTTTCTTTTCTATCCGTCTTTTCATTACTCTTTCTGCCTTTTTTATTCTTTTACTTATTTCTTCCTCCGTTTTACCGTTACAGCTAGCTTCTGACAAAATTAAATTCTGAAAAACGAGATGTAAACTATTAAACAGTTCTCAGTTTTTCCCCTGAACTCGTCCTGCGCAAATGTGTCAGGTTTAACATATAGCACGTATACACGGGAATCTCAGAAGGTGATGCGTACCAATAATACGGTAACTCCAATACTTATCTCTTTTATAAGCGATATCTTTAAATTACAATTAATATAGAAAGCAACCGCGTTTTTGTTAAAATAAAAATCTTAGAGAACAGGAGCTCATCTATACCGTATTTCTAATTGTAGCCGTTTTTCTGCGATACCGTGTATACGCGGTGTCTACGTGTATCAAACATAGACACTCAACAGTATGCGTTATGCGTATATATGTGCATAGACGCGAATCGCGTATAGGTATGAAGAATAAAAGTTTAGTTTTGTGCTGATATACAACAGTGATAAATGCTAATTCGCTTATCTTGGCTTACATGTATGCATACAGTTGATGCGTACGCAATACGTACAATTTATGTACATACAGTGTTTTATCATTATAGGTATAACTTAAATTATAATTATTAAATTTTATTTATAATTTGCGCGTATATATGTACGCGATTCGAAGCTTTTGACCAAGCTCCTTAAAGAAAGCACGATAAAGTTGTTCTCACAAACATATAATTACAAATTATGAATAAATAAAAATTCAAGCAAATTTTAGCAGTTTTAGCAAAAATTCGCAATAAATGAATAAGTAAATAAATTAAAGCTTAAACCCAGAAATAGAGTAATTAAATATCACGATACAATAAGAAGCTTGTAAAAGAATTAACATTTGAACCAAAGATCTGTGATATCTATCTGCGTCCATTTTCAATAGTATAATTTTCCATTGTTATTAAAGACATCTGTTATTATACCTTTCGCAAAATACGCATTCTTCAAATCAATATTGTCTATCTAAACTATTCTCGCGCGAACCACCACGTATATATTATATAAGTATTGTTCGCAAAGAGTGCCTTACAATTAGATTTATGGAATTAATGAGAAGTGAGCGATATTAGTCCCATTAGTAATTGGCGATAGAAAAACTTGCGTAAGTTATTAATAAGTGTGAAGTGAAATTAGTTGGGTTTCCATGATGAAGAGTGTACAGTATAGATAGTAAAATTTTGTGATGCTTTTGTAACGCTTTCTTTTATAAGTGTATATAATATATGTACACACATACACGTGCACGCGTACAAAGACTAAACTTGTGAGTTTTAATATGTATATGAAGAGGTACAAAAGTTATATAGATATAGAATAGGCGTTGAGGTCCAAAAGGCTGTCTAATCCTTGCGAGTCATTTAGCGATCGTTTTTTGTTTTTGTTTTAGTAGTGATCGAAATGACGAGTTCGATCAACGATGTCGGAACCGTTTCACATGCTAATGTCCTCGATTGCGCTCTGTAAAATAAATTTTCTAAAAAAAATATATATATATATATATATATGGCATATTAAGACAAACTTACAGGGATTTTTATTCTGCATAAATGAATTTTTTTATCTTCAGAAGCGATTTTGAAAATAAAATTTTTTCGCGCATTATTTTTTATATCATAAATATTAACGGCGCTTTGTATTATTGAAAGTCCACATAATTAAATATTTAAAATAAGATTGGAAAACATTCACTATAACAGATCTTTGTTTTAAGATTTAAAAAATTAAATTGTTCAATTCTCTCTATTGACGAATAAAAGAAAAAAAAAAAAAAATATATATATATATATATATATATATATATATATATATATATATAAAATTTTTCAAGAGAAGATTTCAAAATTGAATTAATCCTAATTAGAAACTGAATACTACATTTTACAGAATAATTCCCATCAGTTCTCTATAATTCATCTATTATTTACAAGGATATTATCTGACATTCATTCTTGGTTATTATCAAAGCCTAATAAACTCTGCACTTAAACTTTTTTATCTGTGCTGAATAAATTTAAAAACATTTTCGAAGTGTAAATCGCGAAGGTACAGGCACGCACGCTATGTATGGGTCACTAAAACATACAGCAGCGATTCTTTAAGGAGCAGTTATTATATAGAAAGGTCTAGCATCTCCCTTACATGCTAATTTATGATATTCTTAAAGCTAATCCTACATTAAACTCTAGTGATCGTCAAAACTTGTGACCCTTAGTTTTTAAAAGGCAATGTATCGTCCAAAGAATCAACATGTAACATTTATCAGGAAGTTATGGCGATTATGTAGGATCGTGTAACTTTTTTTTTTATGGATGTAACGAAATCATCATATCTACTACGAGTCTTGTCAGCCTCAAAATAATTCCGACATCATCGAATACTGTAATCGGGCTTTGATTTTTCGTCGCATGGATCGCCTCGTCGTTGAACATGGAATGGATTGTAATCAATTGATCGGTTAACATGTTCGTGAAAAAATACATCCTGCCATTTTCCATCTATGGCGATAAGTGTGCATCAGCTTTATGTATTTTATAAATAGTAATTATTTAATCATACATGTTTGGCATATATATTAGCATAGAAAAAACGATCGATAATATAGAAAAAATTCAAAATTTATGAATTATTTGTTTCTAAAAAGGGGGGTGAATAATAAGCGAATTATAGCGAATAATAAATAAAAAGTTCAATGTTTTGCTAACAACTACATGATCGGTTTTAAAGTTGTATAGCGTTAAGCGTTTGTTAGTCTCTAGTTTAGTTTAGTTTAATTTAGTTTAGTTTAGTTCTGTAGATTAGTTTATAATCTAATTTCTAAGAGAGAGAGAAACTTACAGTTAAAATATTCGTAAAAGGGATCCAAAACGAATTAATTGCTTTAAAAGAGTTAATTGCTTAGAAAGAGATATGTAACAGAACACATAAATTTTGCTTCAGTCGGCATTTCAGTCGGCCGCGTTGAATCCCTTTAAATAGGTCTACCTATCTAATACTTAGAAGGAAGATTTAATTGCTGCAATTGATTGCAATTTGCACGATTTTTCAAGTAACAATCTAAATGCAAAATTTACTCAAACCATTCTAATTGTCCATATCACGATTTACGTAAACGATGGTGCGGATCACTTTGGAGCTCATTCGTGCTTGATGAATTCAGTATTTGACTAACTGAATAATTGCGATAGTAATTAGTATTGGTTCGTGCGATACAGTAGTGTGCATACAATTTCGCTCATAAATTCCGTCATCAACAATATTGCGACGCGATGGTCTAAACGACCGTTAACAGTAAATAGATTTTAGGATATACGCTTGTAATGCGCATTTCCGTGAAACTTTATCTTATTTTACACAGATTATACATGTGCGTATCCTTCCCGATATTAAATATATCAAAGAAAGGGTATGTGACACCTATACGAGAGCATTCAGGATTAAAAGTGATATTTTAGGATTGTTTCGCAAATCGCAGTTTTCTGGTTATTTTTAAATGGAACGCGGTTCTGTTTCTACTTCCTGAGAGGATGCCACATAGCAACCGGGCGTCGCAAGGCCGTTAACATTTGTCTCCAATGAGCCAGCGCTTTTCCCGTCGAGGTAGATCCTACAATAATGTGTCCTACAGAGTATGCCTTTGAATTTGTACCTTGATCTCCGTTCAATTCCGCCACCGTCAATCTCAGCTGTATAGTCTGAAAAAAGTTCATTATTTGATAAAGAGACGATTCCCATAAGGAGAAGGAATATAACCAGGTACAAACTTGAAAGCTTAGATTTTGCTCGAGAACTATATAATATTCATGAAAAAAATTTGGTAATCTATCTGTCTAATAAATTAATATTATTCAATTAGGAATGATTGCTAATTAATTCGAAAGTTCACTTAACTTTAACGATTCGTATTTACAAACATTGTTTTTAGAAATTAAATCATGTCTTTATTACGATTGTTGTTAAAAAAAATGAAAATTTATTAAAACCTGTAAAGCGTGCGCTGGCACACTGAATATTATCGCCTCGTTGAAAATTGGACTTTTCTCGCCTTTTTTCACGGATGTCTTCTTCTTATGCATCTTTTTCCCTTGTTGAAGTAGGTATACCTTAATGAAAAATATTTTTAACATTTTTTTTTAACTATATTTATTCAAGTATAGAAGAGCGATGCCTGAATTACCTTGACGAAAAAATCACCCGGAGATAAACTTGTTCCGTGCAAGTTCCGCGCTTTAACTACTACGAGGGTGAGTCTCTCCGCCGTAGGCAAGTAACTAAGAGAGAACATCAACTCTCCTAGATGCGGAGTAGGTAAGGCAGGTCCACTGAGTGCCAGCCAAGTCGTAGCTGGCGGTCTTGCTGCAGGTCCGAGCTTCAAACTGGCTTCGCCGATTAAGGATGCGCCGCCGCCGATGTTAGATTCATCGGAAAATACCTGAATAATGAAAAAAGTAATTTATTTGAATTCACGTCTCAAATTCACGTCCGTTTAGATTAACATTTAATATAAAAAAATTACGTGATTTATTTATTTAATAATTTAATTATATTCATACGTATTACGTATATTTAACATGTATCAAATAGAAACTATGCGGCAAGAAATTATTAGCAAATACCACCTCAACAAGAAGTGTTCTGCCTGCTGGACCGCCATCGAGAGGAAATAAAAATTTCTCCTGATAACTAGGTGATGGACATCCCCTATAAATTCTCGTTTGCACATGAGTCTGCCTGTCAGGTAGTAGACACACTCTACGAAGAAAAAGAATCTTTAAGTATACCTACTAAGAATTCCGTTAATTATGAATTAGTTGTCTTTTATTAATTTTTTCTACTAAGAATTTGTAATTTGTTAAATAATGTCATAAAAGAATGTCCTAATACGGCAGTAATGAGACATCCTACGTATTATATGCTATGAGAGTCTATATGTATATAAGAGATTTTTAAGATATATTTATCATTAACGTGATATTCTATTTTTAATAAATAATAATAATATATGATACTAGCAGGTAAAAAAGATATTCACCTAACGAAAGTATCTTGTGCGGGAGAGCCATCGGCAGCAACGAGATCCCTGGCTTCCAAGACGCTTATGGCCAGATCGCCTTCGCAGTCGCTTCCGCGACCACCCCACCTCTCGTGTTCAAGTCCAACACAGATGTGACCTACGATAGGTGCTTCTTCCAGATCGTTCAGGTTGACGCTAGTATCGGAACATACGCTCTCGCAACTAATCGCTCTTTTTAAATTGGATTCGTCGGGTGGTGGTTCCGGCTCGGGACCTAGCGAACCTCGACGATTTCCCGATCTGATGTTGCCGTAGTCGTTTATTGCGTAACCCAGGTATGACTCCTCCAGACTCTGAAAATCACAAATAATACTCTTATTTTATATTGTTTGTGTGAAAGGATTTGTAACGTTTTTAAGAAAAATGTATCATTGCCTGTGAAAGTCGTCTCTTCAATTGCACCTCCTCTAAGGCGGCATAGAGTTCCTGGCTATTCCTTCTCCTAACACACATAACGTACACGTTTTAACTTTATAATGATTGAAAGGTAATTTAAGGTAATAAAGAGCCTGACATTGTGTAATTTTTTATGGTAACGTTCATACCTCGAGGGATCGGCAGGATCAAGTTCTACATATTCATGAATACCATTCAGTCTTTCTATACTTTTACGTCTTTGTTCGAGGCTGTTAAAAATATCCTGGAAAATAATTCTAATTTAAGGAACCAAAAACCAAGTATATTACACTATCAAATATTTCTTACAATTCAATCAATTACAATCAATTTCTTTTTAATCAGCAAAAAGATTAAAAGATATATGTACCTCTGACGTTCGGATGAAACTGGGATCTGATAAATAAGTACAAGACTCGTGACTGTGATCCTTAAGCAATAAGGGAGACGACGGTGGATCTTGTAGACTATTGTACACCTATAGGCAAGAGAAACAAAATTAAAAACAAGGATAAAGAACAATTATTATTAAGTTATTATTAATGTTATGTAAAATAAAGTGATAAAATAAATTATATAGTACCTCTTGCGCTGTTCTATGAGCTTCGAGATTTAATTCAGGACTATAAAGATCAGAGCTCCGTCTCGAGCCATCGAGACCAGTCAGGTCTGGGTCGGTTTCGGCATAAATATCTCGCATATCTTGCAAGTATTCGGCATCCTGATCTTCAGTGTTATCATTCACAAACGGTGGTGATGTCGATGGAAACGCAAGTCGCTGTACTTGCTGCGCTGAGGAGAGTACCGAACTAGGGATAAAGAAATAATATATCCCGTTATAATTCGATAAAAAAAAAAAAATAAAAAAAAAATAAAAAAAAAAATTCCGCTATTGAGTATTAAAAAATCCATAAAGTTAGATTTGTAATAAAATTGTGCGTGTTTGCTCTAATATTTAAAAATTATTTTTAAATTAAATTAATCTTAAAAAGTTTTAATGTTTGAAAAATTGTACAATGCGTACTATAACCATATGCAAGTAGTGTTTATAATAAAAAAATAAAAATTATGAGTTTATTGAATTATAGAATAATTTATATGTTGAAAACACATCTACTTTTATCAATTTTTAATAACTTACTTATAAAACTCCGAAGCATCTATGTAGCTCTGTGAGGTGACTGATCTGAGCGCGCTGAAGATTCTCTCACCGGTTGTTGGGCTACTCTTCTTCGTGATCTCCTGAGACGGGTCCGGGGGTGCGGGTGGCGGTGGTATCGGGCTCAAGGCAGACTCGTTCGCGATTTTCGTCTCGTCTACGATCGATTCTTGAATTGCGCTTGCGAACAGTATTGATTCACGATTTGAGCGTGCCTGAAGCTCGTTCATGGATTCGTAGACAGGAAGGTCAGGCAAGCTCTGAATGTATTGCGAGACTCGCTGAAGATCATGCGACTTGGATAGATCGCTGTGAAACATGTAGGAATCGATATCTTCTTGATGGCCGGAAATACTCTTGAACGGAGTCATCTCGATGTTCTGCATATCGCTATTCTTTCGATTGAGGTCGCCGTTCAGCTCCTCGCTGTTCTGAAGCATCTTTGAAATGGTCTGTGGTCCGTATATCGACTCCATGATCGTCTGGTTAGCTGCGTTCGATGAATTCGTCATGCTGAAATTATCCGCAAACCCTCTGGATTCATTCCTCGCGTATGGGCGCGCGATATGATTCCTCTGGACGATCTCGTAGCTGCCATAACTTCTATTGACATCCTCGTCGTTCAACTTGTCATGACGGTTATCTAGAGGTTCGCTTATACCGTATCTGAGCCACGCCGGCTCTTTGGGAGGTTCAAATTGCCTGTAAAGTTCACGTAAAAAAATGGAATATAAGCGGCTTTATAGTTTTAGCCTATGTGACCTAAATAAATTAGTATATATTAAAGTTAAACCCATCAGGAGAAATATCGCTTATCGGAAGCTTTTTTATATGTTATACCTGATTAATCTTGAATCTACGTGGTTTTGACTAGAGTAAGGTGTCATTTGGATGCTTTCCGTTATCGTCTTCGCAGGACCATTGTCGAACACGAAGGTGGAACGCTCGATCGACTGGAAGGGGTCGTGATTCTTCGACGGTTCGCTCTGAAAGAGAAACACGGACGGACCGGGGGCTCTCGATCGTATCGATCCTCTTTGCAACGACGGCGGCGGCGTCAACGGACCTGGACCAGCTTCGTGCATCCTAATATAGTCGACAGTACTCGGCGTCTGAAGCGGCGACGGCCTCGGACGAGCGGTCGGTCGTGGTTGCGGAGCAGGCCTCAATGGTTGAGGTGGTATCGCACTGCTGCCGAGAGGCGGATGTAGATCCCTGTCGACAGCCTCAAATCTGTATATAGAACAGTATAAAGATGTAATATATTTCATATATGTATATAATTTTTTTAGGTATTTATTTTTTATTTATTATTAACATATTTAAATTTAATTTAATTCAATGTTATCTTATTATGAAAGACATGGATACAAAATATAGTTGTTTAAGGTTTCTTTCTTTGTATAAAAAAATTTCATTATTATTGACATTATAATATTCTTAGTCGCAATTACTTATATTCATAATGTAGAAAATTTTATAATCTGATTGAAGTAACTTGATTAATTGTATGCGAATATTATAAAATCGTAATTGTTCAATTGATCGCATACCTGGTAAAGGCGCCTTGCGCATCTAGCCGGAGGTCGCTATCGCTATGCAAGAGATGTTGAGAGGCATTCCCAGTCTGGCGATATAGGCCTGGTATTGTCTGGGCGGTTGGATGCTGAGCCTTTACCAATCCCACCTTTAAATAGTACCATATAATTGGACATCATTTAAAATAATATAAGATTATAATAATATAAAACTGTGAAAAATATTCTAAAGATCCTGCATAAATGTCTTGTATATTCTTGTTTTAAAATTGTAACACTTACAATTTACTATAATAATAATAATAAAATTGTAAAATAACAGAAAAAATTCTAAATTCTCTAAACAAAATTGAATATTTGGCATTTAGCAATCAAATATTAAAATAAAATAAAAAATATATTTTAATCATAAATAATTGTTTTAGATAACAACTGCAAATTTTCACAAAAAGTAGTATTAAAACTTTTTTATAAAATCCAAGTGTAATTTAACTTACGTTTTGAAATATATTACCTTTTCTTCCCGTGGTGCCCAAAGCCAAGAAAGCCTTTGTCTCCATTCCTCGCAAACATTCCAGACATTCCTGATGCCAAATTGCCATCCAATGCAGTATCTGTGGGATTGACGTGATTACAGAAGCTAAACACTAATTATGTATATACCACGAATCATGAAATAACTTATTTGAAATTGTAATTCGGAAATATCGGATCGAATTTTAGAGAACAAAATAAAATAAGCTGTTAAGTTGATAAACAAAGTTGAAACTGATTCGTCACTCGATTCTTTCGTTCATAAGATTTTTGATTACTTTATTATGATTGATTATTTGTCGTAATCTAAATGGATTTATTTAAACATTATAATAATAAAATTATATTTAACCCTTACTTGCCACACTTCTGTAGACGTCACGTACTTGCCACATTGGGGTGGAATCTACCCTAGCGACCAAAATTGTTATAACAAATAAGCTATTCAATATTTTAACTTGCTAATTTTTTTAGAACTTCTTAAAAGCTTACTTTTAAAAGTTATGTAGGTTATATAGCCAAAAATTAAAATTATGTATGATACAAAAATTAAAATAGTAAAAGAAAAATGAAAAAATGGCTGTTTTTACAAAAAAATTCATTGCTTAAACTATTGACAGATGTCGCTATAGACCCGCTCCTCATAGGTTTCGGTACTTAAAATTAAGGGAATATGGTCGTGGGGTTGATTTGATCCCAGTGTGGCAAATAAGGGTTAACTATGATGTGAATTGTATGTGTGTGTTTTTAATTTCCTACATAATTTTTATTGTAAAGAATATTAAATGAATCACTTCTTTTTTTTTAATTTCTCTGTATATCTTTTGTTTTTTATTATGTAGAATGCTCTTAACATGTAATATCTATGTATTTTAAATAAATAATATTATTTTTTTATCTTACACATTTTTCTCAATTGCGTTTTCCACATCCTGTTTTTTATCTTGTTCTTTAGACTAATCGAATCATTCACATGCTTACAGCAATTCAACATTACTTAAACTCACAGTTATCCCTCATTGTTCTCATATAATACACTTCTAGGTGAAACAAAGATTTGATTTATTATTCCGAGGAAGAATATGGATCAAGCTTGTGCTTGGGCAAATACCAAATTGTTAGTGTAATAATTGTTCGTCGAATGACGCTTTCACCTGTTGCACGCATTAGCGCGTTTACCAGGTTTCTAAAGGGGTACACCATTATTTTCTTACGCCAACGATTACGGATAAAGAAGAGATTATCAAAGAAAAATTGAGAATTAAGGGTGGGATTCGTAGTTACTTTTTGTGAACTGATAGCTTTCTTGCTTACTTAATTACATTCAGTACGCTATATTATATATAAAATATGTGCATGTATGAATATTTCTTTAAAAAACCTGTGATTCTCTATTTCAATTATAAGTTTTTATTATAGTAATAACTGGATTGATGAGCGATATTATTAAATTTTATTATATAAAAATTACTATTGTTACCTTTTGCAAAGGACAAGCGTGGCGCCAGCAGCAATGACGATGATCAAAGCTACTCCGAGTCCGGTAAGAGCCCAACCCATAGCTAAACCCGAAATTGTAAACCCTGAGGCACACAAATTTACGAAATTAGCATTTTAACTACATTAATTAAGAGATAAAAAAATAAACAATTAAAATGTGTTTTCTTTATTTATAACTGATCATTATTTAACTGATATGCAATTGCGAATATAAAGATATTTGATTGTTATTGATACCAATATCGCAATAATATAAAAACACACGTTATAGTGTGTATATGGCACTTTAATATAAATTTTTTATATGTACAAACGTTTAATAAAAATTTATTTAAGAAATAATCTCTGCTTTTTTTAAGTAAGAATGCTTGATTGATTTTAATAATGAATTAATATATGTATACATAGCTGCGCGATCGATGGATTGCAAATTAAAAAGAGAATATTACGTTCGAATACAAGCAGAAATGTAGAGAGGCCACGTGTCGACGAAGTAACACTTTTGCTTTTGTTTCTTTGATACTCTTTCTGCTAGTGGGAACAATGGTGGCAATTAGTGGTAAGATTTCAGCTTGAAATTGAGAAGAAGGCAAAAGAAATTTTCAAGTATATCTATTCAATGGTTGATTTCTGTTTCGCCTTTATCTTTTTTGCGAACAAAAGCCGAAGGAGAAATTACAAAGATACTTTTAAAATTTACCTTTAATTTAGCTAGAAATCGATTACTTGGATTGCTTCTATAACGGAAAAAAAATATAATATAGAAAATGTTCCGAAATTATATTGTAAATATTATTTTAGTTTACAATTTTATAAATAATATTATAAATAATATTATTACGCACGTATAAATAATATTATTTATAAAATTGAACATTAATATTATTATGTACACAAAAATGTTATTATATTGTTCTCGTTTCAGTTTATAGGAAAAAGATGCATGCTTATATAATAAAAATTCGTCGACAATAACTAGAAGAAGTGGGTCAGCCAAGAGCTCGACTACTTCTAGTTACATTTGTGTCATTGTGTCAAGGTAACCGAGATTACTAAAATCTCTCTATTTTGGTATTGCGCTGGAGATATTATTCGATTAATTCATAATATAAAAAAGTTTTTAATCAGATATTATCATTTTTATAATTGGACTATTAGCTGCGGAATATAAATAAAAAATAAAAAACAAATATACAAAAATTGTAAATATTTCGATTTTTTATTCTATCTAAATAGATATTTAATTCAATACATTTATTATAAGAGGCATTTAAAATTATTTCACCAAGATTTCCTATCGCGCATCGTAATATATACCAGTCTGTTCATTATTGCCGATAGTTGGCAAAGTTTTAGAATCAAACTTAGCGAGTTATCATGAATAATTCACACGTATATAAATCATTTGTTACAAGTCCATTACCTTGAAAGTTTTTACTTTGTGACGCACGTAAATTGGATTAATGATTTTTACAATTACTGACTTTGCAATTTTCGTTATAACATTATAAATATGTTGATCATCAGCTTCATAAAATCCAATCTCTGATATAATATATAGCTGCTAATGTCGGGTCGGTACCTGGATGTTCACTTTTTTAAATAAAAAATCCGATAAGCTTTGAACTTTCTGTTGTCTAGTCCATATTTATGAGGTATTGTAAATCGAGCAAAGCTGCAAACTGCAAAGAGCAACGCGCTGTACCCAGCTTTTAATTTATGCCTCTTTAACAAATCTATATGTATATTTGAATCATGTTTTATGATACTTGAATTATTTCCCAAGCAGTCATGACATTAACATGATATACATAGATATACGTATATAAGTCTTTAACGTTCTTCAAAATCTACAGCATCTATGAAATTAATATATTGACTATAGCAAGACCCAACTAATTAAAAATATGCATTTCCTTATTATTTCATTATGCAAATATTTCTTACGTCTGAGATATCGTAAATATATATTCTATTTTATTAATAACCAAATCTGAAATTTGACTCGAATTTTTATCATGTAGAGCGCCAAAAATCATATATCAAAAAGGAAAAAAATGATATATCAAGAAAGAGAGGCAGGCGAAAGGCACCTCTTCTAACTTCTAAGCTAGCAGGGGCCATATTCTGTTCCGCTAAAATCCGCTTACCGACAATTGTCGGTAAGCGGATTTTAGCGGAACAGAATATGGCCCCAGGACCAAATCGGCAGAATCAAACAATTTATATATAGGTCCGGTTTGATTCTGCCGATTTAGTCTTGCTAGCTTAGAAAAGGTAATGATGACTACAGTTGCGCCAACGGTATACCATTTTAACCCATTTAACATTAATGTAAAATTTAATGCCAAGATTACTGTAAATGATGCGTTCCAACAAGATGTATGTATGTATGACATCTGTCGATAACAATTTCATTTTATTAAAGTTAAATTTGTTACATCATCAAAGGAATATTACTAATTCTATATATCTAAATGTCAATTGCAAAACATTTCATCTCTTTTCGATTAGTAGTTAATTAACAATTTGCTAGCAATACCATACAAATATGGTAGAAATGCGGTAGATAAATACATATTGTAGTATACAAAAACGCACAAAATTTATATCGCGGTATCTCTTTTTTTTTATTAACATTTAATGGAAACCATATAGCAGTAATATATCGAAGCGTCGGCTCTCCAGAGATAGCAGGAAAATTCTTTTCCGAAGTTAGCGTCGGAAATTATAGAGGGGGAAAGGCTTCTCAGAGACTTTTCTTTCACGCTCCTCCGACATTCACTTATCCTATAGTTTGCGTATAAAGGGCGGATCCGAAGCAACACGAAAAAAAAAAAGCCCTTGACACGTCCCATTGTAGATTTTTTCTTTCTCACGAGCTTTCTCCGTCTTTCTCGTATTCCGGCAGCCATCTTTCTTCTCTCAAACAATTTCCTTCCTTCTTTGAGATGGTTCTTATGCCCGGATAACGGTGCGAGGAAAACTCTTGCGAGAGAGGTGAGTCGAGAATGCGGCGGTCTTGAAATTCCTCGCGATCCTAAAGCATATTAAACTTGTCTAACGGGTGACCTAGTAACCCGTACGATCGTACCTCGTTACAACTTCTCTCTAAAATAACGCATTTTGAAGAATGAGGGACAGATCGATGGCGAACGTCATCGAATCGTATAGTGCGAATGACTCGGAAACATTTAAGGCTGATGAGACAAGCTAGCGAAGGGCGTGCAAACAATGTTTACAACTTTTTAAGGTTGTGGACTTTAAAGTAGAATTAATATTGCATATGGTTTACTGACACAAAAGAAATATTTTTACTGAAAAAATACATTATTTTAAATAATAATATAGGATTTCTTATAATTCGCGATTTTCTACAAATTCTACAAATTCTCTGACGTATATAAAAATAAAGTAAATCTTTTTTTAATGAAAATGTCAAGGGAAAGATTATTATTGGCTACAATTTCTCAATCTTCAATTTTTTATATCTTGATATAACTAAACTTTAAATTAAAATTTTTTTAAAGTAAAATCTCCATTAAGTCAACTAAAGAAGATGGTTTTGCTACCTGCTTGCCGCTTGAGACTTTGCTGAAAGTCGTTGAAAATGCTTCATCTTCAATCGTTTGTAACTGCGGAACTATAATATTGGTTTCTCGATACTTTCCCTCAGATAAGAATCCACATCAACTTTATCAGAGAATCTGATGTTAAAATTGAGACGAAGAAATGTAATAATTTATGGCTTTTCTAAAAATAGAGCTTGAAATTCAGTCCTTCAAATTTCTGTATTTAATTTTCTTTTTTTTTCTTGTGGTCTTTCTAGCTTATTAATGCTAAAGTAGCAGCGCCACGATTTTCTCCGAAATGGCACGGGATACAAAATTGTTATTATTTAGTGATACAAATTAGTACAAAATGGGTACTAAATATTCTGATATGTCCGGTTTGATTCTGCCGATTTGGTCCTGCTAGCTTAGAAGCGGTGTCATTGTTGTACGCGGCGTATTAACAGCGAAAATGTTAATACAAATTATAAATTGATCGCTGCGATTTGGTTATTGCACAGGCAAAACATAAGTCAACTTTCTTACACACAATTTAGAAAAAAAAAAACCAATAAATTATTCATTATTGGAATAAACATTACAGCCAAAGGTTTCTAAGTTTTATTTTATTCGCAAAAAAATATTTTTTTGCCGAACATAACTAAAAAAAGAATCAAATTGTTCCGAGGATTTTATTTTTATTTTTATAAAATCTTCCCTTTTATATGACACACGTGCGCCAATACATACGGCAACGATCGAGTCAATTAATTTCTGTGTTTCGTCATTTCCTCATTCCATGGTGCTTCCGGTGATAGACCGGAATTGTCTGTAAATACTCGCTCGATTTTCTCTTTCCCTGCGTTTTCCCCGAATCCCTCGTACCTAGAATACCTAGATGCTAAACGAGGCGGAAATCAATGCAGGCTGAGACAAACCTCTATTCGATTTTAGAGAGATGGTCGCGGTTCATCGGAGTCTGGTGAGCTGTGCGACGTACACGCGCACGTGTGAGGCTACCTACTACTATAGGTACGTTCTCTCAAAGAGTAGTGGTGGATGAATATGGTCGCAGCTAGCGGGACAACGTAATCAGATTTGCGAGAGAGTGATGGGTTCCATCAGCGCTTACAACATATATCTCCATCTTCGTCCCTTGCATTCTCTGTACGTCTGAATGGCTGTTTCGTCCTGGACACCATCCATTTTTCAGTTTACTTTCACAGCAAAGCAACCGTATGGTGAAGAACTATGTTAAAAGATAGACGTACATACTTACACACACACGTACATTATATTGACACCGTTCGTACATTAACGTCTAGTACAACTTGATTTTTGAGACTAACTGCTTTCTCAATAACGTTTTGCGCTTTCCGTTGCTCGAAATATCGTATTACTGGATTTTTAGACAGATAACGTATTATTACATTTCCCCATTATTCGAAAAATTAGACTGTTAGATTAAACTCTTTATCCTATTCTTTCCTTAGTAGAGAAAACTGCGTAACAGTAAATAGCCGTAACAATGATATAATTGTATAACTTAATTTTTTAATTATAATGCATATTTTCTCATAAATAACGTGTAATTAGAGAAAATTAAATTTACACGTAAAATTGTAAAAATATATAAATGAGCAAAATGTAGACTGTTATCAGTTATAATATCAGGATATTAATAGCTATATGATTCGTGTAAGTTATTTTAGATATCTTTCTATTTTAGAAAAATTTTCTGCAATTATTTGGCTCTCATTCTGTGAGGCATTCATCATGTTCATTGTCCACTACGATTCAGCTGTCTACTCGACTTTGGAAAATGCGTTAGGAAGAGATAGACAGCTAGCGGGCGTGGTTTAATAAGTTATGCCGTTCATTCAGATAGCGCAGCAGGAAAATAAGAGATGAGACGATGCGAGAGGGTGGATGAACTAAGAAAGACAGCATGTCTGAAAGGAGAGGAGAGGAGAGGAGGATAGAGGAGAAGAGAAAAGAATCCAATAGTCCAATACCCCCGGCTAGAGGGCTAACGCTCTTTGTCTCTCTCCCGGATGCCAGGATGCCAATAGCTGGCGTGCCTCGGGCTATTCCAGCGCACCATGACAGGTCGCACTAAGTATTAGTACACTACTAACATCTATACATATATCGATACGTCGCCGTCGTCTAAAGTCTAAAATCACCACCAACCAGGCAAAATTTGCAAAATAAATACGAACAACAATAAAGCGTAGGTACTGTCTTCGTCGTATTCTCAGCTGTGATCTCAGTAATGACTTTACAGCTTTCAACATTTGGAGCATACATTTCAAATGTAATAATGTTCGGTATATTAATTATGCGTAGTACAAATAAAGCATACTATACTATATTTATATAATGTACGGTATAATACACGTCGACCATTGTTATATATCTGGGTCTGTTTTTAATTCACGTGCACGCGAGACTATTTGAATTGTGGCACAAGTTATAGAGCGCGAATGAGTCTATTTTGTGCGCGTTACATATAAAAATAATTTTGGTTTAACGTTCCATTATTTCGATACCCGCACCCGAGTATGAATCCGCGTATGAATCCGAAAAACATCTGAAAAGAGATGCGTGTAACTGGTGGGATCTTCTCTTGGTTTAGATAAAGAAAGAAAATAAATCGGAGACGGAGCATAATAGTGTCGAGTGCCATCAAATGTTGTAGAACGTTGCTAAACTATGTCTAGTATATAGAGATTATTGCAATTTGCTGAGAAGAAAATTATTGCCTAAAGATTTACTAATTCTGCATTTTGCAGAGCTTTTTTTATATAACAGTACAGTTTTTTTATTTCGTTTCGTTCATTTCTGCATGCTGTCGACGAATCTTTGTTGTTATGTGCAGTCCAAACTATAAATCGTTGCTCTCTGCTAATTACACATCAGCGATTTTTAAATATCTTCTTCAAGTCAAAACTCATAGTAGTGTGTATGTTAATTAGTAAAATTTTCATATTAAAGAAATAATTTATTGACCTCTTTTTATCTCCAATAACGCATGATATACTAATATACCGTTATATGTTAACTTTGAGAAACATTGATATAAAAAAAATTAGATATAAACAGTGTAAGGTACATTTGAATGCGTATAATTCAACGATTGAGCAAAGAACAATTAAGTTTGATATGATAATGTGCAATGATGATGCTGCGAACCCGAAAATAGAACTGTGTACCGCGACCATCGAAAAGTCGTAGTTTCACGCGACTGTATAGGTAGTTTATCGTATATTTTCGCTAACTGATTAATGCAAAACTGGGAGCGAATGTTTATCGATGAATTTATTTAATTATCGATTCGCGGAACGTTGTAAACGAGTAGGGTATTCCCAGAATTCGTCGGGGATATGGATTTTTCTCTTCGGCCTTGTAACATGGTCTTCGTCACAAGTGGTGTTACAGCACAGCGAAGTGTCGTACGGCGAAATCGATAAATGTTATAAACGCGCATATATGCATGTGATCATTATTTATGCGTTATGAATAAATCTCACCTCTTCATCGTACATGTATGTTTTGCTTTTTGGACAAATTGAGCTGTTTCACAAAACATCTAATGTTTAAGTAATCACTTTTACATGATATATATTTTTTTAATATAAATTTTTTGTTTGAATTTTTTTAATTCAAATAACTTTCAGTCAATGCTGACAATCAGATATGAAATTTACCAATAATAAAATAAGCAGCAAAATACCATTTTTTAAAGAATTTTAGTAATAATACTGAAATTTTATTCGTGATAAATGTTAAAATGCTACTTAATCTGCATCAGTAATATTTGCTAAAAAGCAGTGATAAATTTGGTTTTTTAAGCAAAATCCGATTTTTCCGAGAGTTCGTTCGTTTACCGTCAGAAAATAACACTTCGTCGCGTGTAAAACATCTCACTCTGCGCTGCGGCAGCGGGCAGATGGACCGGATGGACGTGGTTTTACGGAGTGATGTTTTGTGGTTTCTCAGCTTATGTGTGTGTAACTGCTTTGCGCACCAGTAGTACTAGACGTAGTATGGTCGGCCGTTAGAAGAAAGAATTTACGTTGCGTTCGACAAATATCACGCATTGACGTAAAACTGGGATCGATTGAAAAGCGAGATAATTTAATTAAGCAAACAATTTGTCATGTTCGCATAATATAAATAATTTTATAAAGGAGCTAGCGAACAAAGCTTGTTCTTATAGTGCTTATAATTATATATGACAAGCGACGAATATACTGCATATATATTCCAATTTAAAACTGCAGGTTGATAAATGTCGGACTAAAACACAGCTATCGTTGGAACATTAAAAACCCTTCCCTCCCCGGAATTAAATCGACGCGATTTAATTATCTAAAAATTGTAAAGAAATTATTGCGAAAAATATTACTTCAGCCAAGATCCGAATTATTTTTCGCAATAATTTCTTTACAGTTTTTAGATAATTAAATCGCGTCGATTTAATTCCAGGGAGGGAAGGGTTTTTAATGTTCCAACGATAGCTGTGTTTCAGTCCGACATTTATCGGATCGCAGTTTTAAATTGGAATATATATGTATATATTCGTCGCTTGTAATATATAATTATAAGCACTAAGAACGAACTTTGTTCGCTAGCCTCTTTATTAAATTATTTAATTAAGCAATTTATACTTGATTTATCATATATCGCGTTTATTATTTTCTTTATATGTCTACCTAATTTTTCACATCAGAACTATAAATTCTCTGGTCTAATTGAACAAAGTCTCTTAATTTAACAAAATATTTCGGAAATTGATTAATATTTCAAAGATTGCAACAATCTTAAGCCTCGACATTGCATCTTGGTAGTCTTATCATTCTTTCATTATAATGGAACAAATAATTAGTCCCGCGATGTCCTGTTTGAGTTGGACGCGACCAAGGTCGCGATTACAGCGAACTACAGTAAACCGAAAAGCATTTCTTAACGAAAGGAGCTTTGTTTCCAGAGGCCCTTTGAAGTCACTGTTGTCAGCGATAAATTAAGCGTGTTTGATTGATAAGCAAAGTAACTAACAATAAATTTTCATGACAGCAGTATTAGATTTTATTAAATATATTTATTTATTATCTAAGATAAAAATATTTACTGTAATAGCGATAAAAGCAGATAGATATTTTATTATTTTAGATATATATATTAATGGATAACGTTACCGTTGTTAATTTAAAACCCGAATAAAATTATTATCTCTCAAAGATCATCGAACCGCGAAGATCTCTTAATGTACTTGCTATACGAACAACGATGCATCTGAGTGCATTTATTGACGTGTCAGAAGGTAGCCAACTTCTTTCCAGTCTCCACCCAGCTTTTAAGATAATTAAATGGACAGTCGGGACCGTCGAGACCGACGGACTGGCAACGAAAGCTTTAGCTTGGCGTGAAGGAGGCCACGTTATACTTATATTACGTATACGTCCGCGTTGCGTGCTTCCGATGATGGATTTAGGACGTGCGAGAAATCAAGCTAAATAAAATTATATTCTTATAAAATTTATGAAAAGGACTACTTCTTGTAGTGCCATACGCTTCATGTAGCGTGTAGGCGTTTACGTGTTCACTGCGTAATGCGCAGTGTGCTCTGCTCTTCTGCACGTCTAAATAAAGTGGCAGCATCTGGAATGTTGCACCAGTTCCTGTGCAATGCTGCCTGCGGCCCAGACCTCTTCTTCCCTCGATCTTTCCGGTGAGAATGGTTTTGAGGAGGTCGTATTTGGGTCCCCGTAGTATGTGTCCTAGGTATGATGTCTTTCTTTGCTTGACTAGATTCAGTAGTTGCCGGTGGGTGTTGGCCCGATGCAATACCTGTTCATTGGATGTGTGTTCTGTGCAGCTTATTCTTAAGAGCCTTCTTAGCGTCCACATTTTAAAGGCCTCTATTCTGTTGAGGGATTTAACTTTAAGTGACCAGGTTTCCACTCCGTATAACAGTATTGGCCATATGGAGATGTATGAGAGCGCATAGACCACCTCTGACTCCAGTATTGGTGGGCCAGACGCGTCATTAGATATCTCACCTGGAGCCACCGATCGTATGTCGTCGAACAGATCTTGTATGTACTCCTCCCATACTCTACTGATATCTTGAGGGTCTATTAGAATCTTATTGTTTTTTGTAATTTTTGTACTGTTTGTTTTCTTAAAGGTATTGGTAATCTCTTTTAATTTTTTGTGGAAATGGAAGTCATCATGTTTCGCATGCAGTGCCAAAATCATGCTAAAAAAGGGTCAAATAATTTGTTTAATGCATATTTTGATGCGCAAGAGTATATTTCTTCATTGGACACGTTCCTTCTTATTTTGTTCATTGCATTGCCGCTCGTATATGTAAATTCTACAAAGTACGTTGTTTTGAAAAATATATTTATGTATAATATCCGATTATCCCCTGTATCAATTTGCCTTTTCTATCCTGTTTTTCTTTTTCTTTCGTTGGTTACATGCGTTTTCTGTGCGTAGTTGAACGGAAGCGATAAATGACGTGAATAATAAATGAGACGGAAATAACGAGTAAAAGGTAGTCTGATAATCTACGACCCATTTCGCCAATTTTTATCAGAATCTCTTTTTTTAACTCGTCTTTCTTATTTTTATGTAGGTCTTTTCGCGTTTCTTTTTCTCTCTTTCCATTCGTTTCTTGTATCTCCTCCTATTCAACATGCTCGTCGAAAGGAAAAGATAACAAGTAAAGATGCGACAACTTTGTGCAGCCGCATTCTTTTCTCAACGAACTAAAACCGAAGTAAAAAAAAATGCGGAGCTGAAATTGATTTTCAAAATCGACAAAATTTCTTGCCTAATTTTTTAAAAGTTAACTAATGTCGATTTTTATACAAAAGGTAGTGTTGAAAGCATTTTGTATCTTTATTTGTATAGGTATATTAAATTCTTGAATAATTGGAAGAACTTATAACAGCATCCCGTTTTATTAATTAAATTTGTTAAAATATTTATATATAATTTTTTTTAATAATTGCTAAAAAATTTCGGTTTAAGCAAATGTTAAAGATTACTAGCATGGTTAGTTTGGTTCATAGCTAAATAGTGATCTAGTAATCGTTCAGCTTCGTTACTTGTTGAACGTGAGCTATTGTCTAGCGCCGTTTATTCTACCTAAATAGATTTCGAAGCGAATCAATAAGACAATAAGCCCACATAAAGGTAACTACTTCACATCGATTACATTCGCTTTATACTATCCGCGTGATTTGTACGAAAACTGAAGTAGGACACTCACAATCAGTTGAATAACCCGTTGTTATCTCCAAAGTAAACAACAAGTTAGTGTAAATACCTCGGTAAATACAATAATTGTTGCTCGATCGAATTTAGCAAATATGAAAATGAATCTAGTCTTGTGCGCATTATTTTAAAAAATTTAAATTATTATTAATTAATAGAATTTTGCTATAAAGTCTTATAAAAAATTTGTAAATTATTGTATAGATTTATTACATAGCTTTTCATAATTTTATTAATATGAAAATTTTCTCAGCAACAATTAATATTGAGGATTTGTAAATGGTAATTTTCTGTAATATTGTTCTTAAAAATAATATATTACTATTTCCAAATGCGTATAATCTACTCTATAATATAATGGTTTAAATCTTGTTAAAAATAATATGAGTTTTTATAAATCATTTCTTTTCCATATTTTATGTTGGCTTTCATTTTTATAAGGTATTTTATGTTAACTTTCTGTTCTATACTAAATATATCATTTTTTGTCATATTTGTTTCATATTGTCAAACACCTGATAATGACTATAATAGTTTGGGTTACAAATAATCACTAAAACTCAACTATTTCCATTCCGCGTAAGACACAATGATAATCGTACGTGCATGGTACAAATCGATATTGACGAAGTTTTATTCAATCGTTTGATAATTGTCATTTGATGCGCAGCACGCGTCATTGTCCATAGTTAACTTTCATCTCGAACAATACTGATTGCAGGTGCAAAAATAATACCGTAAAAGCTCAGTGCGTGCTCCTACGAGATATGATAAGTTACTTGTCCTGAAACGGATTCAATTTCAAGTTTCCTGCTAGAGACAAAAGGAAGCTCAAATCAAAAGGACTTCTAGCAAACTAATAGAGCTTCCCTGCAATTCTATACATTATACAGTACGAGGAAAATAGCTTCAAATTTTATGTATATAAAAAAATTGTATCGCTGGTTAGAATTTGTAAAATTTCAATTTACATTATTAGAATATAGAAATCTGCTTTACACATTGAGAACTACGTAGTGGGCATATTTGTTAAACATATTATTATAGGTATATATATATATATATAGGGCGTATCAGACCAGTTATCCCACCCGATTTTTTCATAAACACGAGGTGAGACGAAATTGAGGAGAAATGTTAAGTCTCATCCTATATCCGAAAAATAGAATGAGGATATTTTCATTTTCCGGAACTGACCAGAAGTAGTATAGTTACTACTGCGGTCAACTTTACACCATATCTCTTCGTATTAATCAAGTCAATGTTATTCAATACATATTGTTTTTTTTATAATAATATTTGAATTTACTTGTTTTTAAATTCTAATATATTTATATTTAGATATTTGTCGATACATAAATGCAAACGCCGCGTAAAAAGAAAAAAATGCCATGCTCTCTGACATTCCAAAATTCATTTTATACAGTTTTATTTATTCGATTTCCTGCAGGCGTGCATATTACTCTGAGCTACTCTCGCTTGGAAAATCAAATAATCCATTTATGGGTGAGTGCATTTTAACGTACACTGTATCGTGCTAAAATGCATTCTGTTAAAATCCTAGGTCGTCTATATATAAATGGTGAACGATATGGCAAACGATAATTAATATCAGGGATTAAAAATTAAAATTTTGATTAACTTAAATTTCAAAGTCATAAAAGAGCAAAAAGATAATCATATTTTTGAGTAATTAAACAAAACGTTTTAGTTTGAATTAACTTCATAAGATATAAGCCATAAACAATTACATTTTTTATATTTTTTTAAAATAACAGTTTTTTAGTCACATACTTTTGTTTCGAATGTTTCTTCAATTTTCGTTCCGTTCTAGCTTTAGCCACAGAATTAAATTTATATCGATATCTGTTAAAAATATTAAAATCAATTCTCCCTCGTAATTCGCATCTCGTAAGTAGTATCTAACTTCGCAAACTCGAAAATTCTGATTTTAATAAAACTTCCCACACATGTAGGGGGAGTAAAAAGATGAATTTTAGATATTTTTTGCAGCTGCCCAAAAGCTGTTTTAAGGGATGAAACCACTCCTCATATGTACCTATAGAGCGGTTTTCTGCTTTTCTCGATATATGTATTTCGAAAAGTATTCGAGATATCAAAAAATGTTTCAAATAAAAGTTTTATGGTAAAATGTTCTCTATTCAACAACATTAAAATATATTTTTTTAAAATAATTTTTTAAACAAAAATTTTTTTTTTCAAAATTTTATTAATATGGTTAAATAGAGATGTTTTTACCATAAAACTTTTATTTGAAACATTTTTTGATATCTCGAATACTTTTCGAAATATATCAAGAAAAGCAAAAAGCCACTCTACATATGAGGGGTGGTTTCACCTCTTAAAACCGTTTTTGGGCAGCTACAAAAAATATCTAAATTTATCTTTTTACTCCCCCTACATATGTGGGAAGTTTTATTAAAATCAGAATTTTCGAGTTCGCGAGGTTTCCTTGTGAGTAACTTGTGTCAATTTTTTCACATATAAAACGCTAAAAATGTATGTGCTAGATTTTATTTCTCAAATAACCAGCTTAATAATATTTCTTATTTTTTTTTTATAAATCTTTCAAGGCCATTTTAGCTGCTGCAACATAAACTCTTTCGTATAAAACAAATATATTCTTTGCTAGCTTTACAGTCCAAAGATCACTGAATAGATAAGTACAATAGGTTTTGTGCATTTCCGCCAGATTGCAGTATGCTGTGTATTAACGTTAGAATTACAGAGTACCTATAATCTTCTCTCTTCCCTCACAAGCGATTCCGTTTCGAATCCTATTTGATGCATCGATACGATTTTTATCGATGTAACAGTCATTATACCATAGGTAGTAAAGAGAAATGGAAATGCTTGAAAAATAAACCATATATTTATAATTGTTGGGTCCCGAGGGGAAGGGTGTAGCAAGAAACCGAAGCCCGTAACTTATACGTTCCGTTTATTTCTGGGACTTGCGCGGGATCGGCACGTCCCGCCCCAACAATAATATTTTTAATATTTATATACTCGATAGAATATGAGAAATCTCGAGCTTTCATTGCAACGGGAAACAAAATATAAAATTGCGATTAATATCGGACTCAGATATAAGTAAAACAAATGCGACATATGCGCGCCGAAATTTGCCGAAAGGCGTAAATGTAAAAAAAAAAACACAGGCTACACTGGCTACAGCCAGCATATTATACATATAATCCATCCGTACGCCGTACGGTCGCATTTGTGCACGTCCATCGATTCGAAAGTAGCGTCGTTGTGTATAGCGGAAACGTGTGGCGATATCAAACCGGGCGCAATACGACGTTCTATCGTTGTTGATGCGACGTGAAATCGAGTATCGAGGACGAGGATGCTTCAAAGCCGGACACTGTCCGTCTAAATCGGCATCTGCACGCATCTCTGACGCGCATGACAGACTCGGATAGAATTAAACTCGTGCTGTCTATAAGCGATATCGATATAACCGGTCGACTTCGCGCATTAAACTTGACCGAATGGGTCAGCAACGAAATTACACGGCATAAAATGCCGTTTTATACGGTAAAACGGAAATTATAGAACACACGATGCTCTCTTCGGGAAGAGCAGGTGTTTGCACGCGACACAGATGCAGATGTGCAACACGCTCTGCGCGTAATTGCTCTCGCCCGCAATAAAAGTAAGAACTTTTCTACTCAACCTCCATATTGTTCTTTTACAATTTACGTATGTCACTTTTTTCAATATCTCAAGATTATATTCTGTCCGTCTGTCTATCGACCGACTTGTATCGATAATAACGGATTCTAGGTATTGATATATAGGTATTAGCAAACTTCAATTTGTACATGTACGAGTCATACTTATTCTGTGACAGTTCGATTTTTCTGTTATTTTGAATCTGTCACTTTTTATCGCATCCTTTTTCATTCACCACTATAAGAAACAATCATATAAAGATACGCATCGTCTAATAAGTTTTAAGAATTTCTCAGTCACGAGGAATATATTGTAAGCATTCCACTTTGCTAAATTCGACCTTTTTTCCTGTCTGTATTATAAAGAAGATAGGTACTGTACTCTGTATTATAATCACTAATCCATGATTTATTAAACTTTACGGTCGTTTCCGACATGCTAATGCTTTCGTCTCAGCTATAATCTTTTAAAGTAAATTAAGAAAAGTTAGGTATACGTCAGAAGATCCGTATTTTTCTTTCCTAATAAAATAAGCAAAAATAAAATATGGAAAATTACAGCTCGTTTATTAAAATTCAGAGAAGAAAAGAAGGCTAATCCACGGTTATACTGATGTACAGACTTTGACGTTAACTTTTTATATTATTACAGCAAAAAAGTGTTGAAAGAAATTCTTCCCACAGATGTAACTGTATGATATATTATGTATTAGATGACACAAAATTTGTCAGCAATAATTTTTTTATTTTATTTAGAAATAAACATTAACTGAAATAAGCGTGCAGGCATCAGTTCGTGGTGCTAACAATAAGTCATATCACGGTGAATGTACATATGCGAAACGGAACAGATCTCGCAAGATTTAGCTCTATTTTGAAATAAATCGACATTTGAATTTTATTAACAACAAAACTTTCTTTTCTTATTCATAGCTAATTTGAAATCTAAATTGATAGCTAAAAAAAGTCTTTAATAAAAAATTTCAACCAATAATTTGTCAATTTGTATAAGATTTCCGAATTTTCAGATTTTGCATATATTGGTCTTTGTTCAAAATGATGTATTAGCTGCCATAGATATTATATAGACACGCTATGCACAGTCACAGTATGATTGCAGTGGCAAGAATGACTACATTATCTCGTCGTTGCAGCCAATCCTGAAATCCTCTCGACAGTATGCTCGTCTCTATATAAACTCACTTAACGCGTGTGCAGGTTTCGCGTGTAAATTACAATTGCGTGTGGTTTGCAGTTGTTATTCAGTCGTTATCGTCCGTTGCACTCTGTCACTCTGTCACGATTTTCTTTTTTTTTTTTTAATTAACACGAGATAATGCAACGACATTTATGAATGTTACGAATTACGTACATAAGTGAAAAATTATATTATTACGAGTTTCTTAAATTTAAATGGTTAGATAAAGAAGAAACTAAAAGAAGCAGAATTACATTTCGGTGCCCTAAATCTCTGCCCCATGCTACATTGTATTTTCTAGTATACGGTCCAGTAAGCAACAGTCTATTTTTTGCCAAATAAAAAAGCTATAAATTTCCATTTCCTGCCATCACACTGGACGCGGCGCGACAAGGGATCCCCTTCCAGATTCAAGAGTCAACCACGGGTGGAAGTTCTTTGTGAAGTTACAGGCCACACAAGAACACACAAAGTGATCGGCCGAATGGCTCGATGTATCGCACTGAATTCTTGCATTCGCTTTTGGTCCGTCATGCAAAACTACCCGCGAACAATGCATTCGGGCCGCGAAGCTGCGTCGCGAAGCCTGCGCCTGAGATTGGGTACAGTACAGTACAGAGATAACGTTATTATACCGTTCCTATAGATTTGCAATAGCGTGAACAATAGCGGTATTTCTTCCGAGCGATGGGACGCATGCCGATATCTCGGCGAAATGAAATGTTGCAGTATAGTAACAAAGAGGCAAATAGGTAGCCGGCGTGCGATCGACGGCTTGCCGAGTAAATAATGGCGGAATTGTCCGAATGCGACACGTGGGCACCGAAAGTATAGAAGTACATACTTATATCGCGGTAGCGCAATGACTTTTTCATTACCGGATGTTCAAATTTTATTTGTTACGATGTATTTAGCTGCAATGTATACGATGGACATACATATATGTATATAAGTAGCGAGTTGAGATTTTCCACGTATCATGATATATATACATATACTGCAATCGTCAACACGTCAATCGATAACACGAACCACTGACAGAAGCGTTTGATCGCCTAGGACTGCTCTATCATGAGGACCATTAGACCACTTGTCGAATACTCAAATTTATGAGAATCCAACTTTTGATTGTTTATCTCCTTTCAAAAATTATTAAATCGCGAAAATTATGTAGTTACAACGCCATACAAACAGTAATTAGTAATTATTTCCTCAGCATTGTCGCAGTATCTCTAAGTCAAAGCTTTGTCTACCTAAGGCATGAATATTTACCTTCGATTATCGGATGCATTATTGGCAAGCAGCGTCGCGCGATTATAACTATAGATATATCTAATTTCTAAGATCTTACCATGCGGAACATATATTCCGATAGATCTAGCATCTCATAATTGCCATTGAGCGTCGTCCAATCTCGACCGACATTTGACGTATACGCGCCAAGTATGTGCATTATTACGTGCTAGTAAGAAAGTAAGAGAAATAAGGTTCTAAACGTCAAATGTATATTGCAATCAAAATAAAATTCTAATACATTTTATAATAAACAATAATAATATGAAAGAAATATAAAAATGTATAAATAAAAATAAAAAATCTAAAAAATTACAGAACCAACTAGATGACAGAGCGAAACATAACAGAGGGTATATTTTATGATTATATTTATAAAATCTTTCTCTTATACGGAGTATAAACTAATAATTTAAAAAGTTAAATCTTGAACGGATTATGTTTCCTTTTACTTCATTGAATTTTATAAGATCGTAATTGAAGAACTTGCTATGCAAAAGTGACGTATGTGCATGTTTAGCGGAAAATATGTTGCGCTATTCATATTTACGATTAGTTGTTGGGCATTTTCTGTAAGAAACCTTGCTCGAACACGTCTGAAAGAGAAACTAATAAAGTTCTCCGATCACACATCGTACGAGCCGGTCTTACAACTGCACGCTGAACAAGCACAGGGGACTTCTTGACGGCACAAAAGAGGATATTTTGATGTACTTTGAACTCTTGGCGCAGCTTTGCAGCGCGAACGAGCTTTTATTGTGCGACAGACGGCTTATAACAATATCGACTTATAGCTTTGTATTACATTTACGTTTGCGTTTTCTTGAACAAACAATCGGCAACAAGAGTAAATAGCTGCGTATAGTAAATAGCTTAAATCGAAATTCCACATAATCCAACATAAGAAGAGATTAAAACAGTAACGTGGACGAAAATAAGTGTAGATATATAGCGTTCAACAACTCGCAAGTTCAATTTTAACAACGGTTATTCTGAATATAGAGCATCTCATCTTAGCCAATCAATATTGAGAAGAATTATTTTATCATTTACATTAATTTCCTAATTTTTTGCATTATCTACGTATCTCTATAATAAAATTTTTATAATTCTATTAAATTGAAATTTATCTAGGATTTAAGATTTAAAATTTAAGGATAAAAAAGAATATCTTTTACTTCTCTATAAATAATACATCGTTAAAAGTCTTTTATTTTTTCAATCGTTACATAACTCGGGATTTATTAGCTTCAACATTTTCGTTAAAAAAAAATTTACTTCAAACTCATCAAAGAATCGATCATTTAAAATCAACGTTGTGCAAATTGAAATACTCTCTTTGTTCTATCTATTTTTCATCAAAATTCAAAAACATTCCATATATGCCATATATTCAATTTTCAGGTATAGAATTCAATTTTTAGTTATATTTAAAATCAATTATAATCTGCAAATATGTCAAAAATGTTCTTGTAAGTATTTTATTTCACTGAGGCATTTTTCAAGGCGCGTGTATGTATTGCGGCAACTTTGATAAGAATGTCGACTTGATTTTCTCGCGTTGATACTTGTAATAAATCCTCGCCGTGTTTTCGTATTACGTCGCAGCCGGAGCATCACGTTTAGCGCATGTTTTTTTGCGATGAAACGCATTAATGGGACGCGTGTAACCTTGTAGATAGACAGCCGCTTCTGCGTTACAGCCTTCCGCGATTTCCCGCACGTAACGTCATAAAATTACAGGCAAATTGCCATATTACCGAAAAGTTTTCCGATAAAACCGTCACGTTCACGAAAAGTCCCTCTACTTTCGTCTTCGACTTTCGGTAAATTGTTTTCCGACGTGAGGCAGGTACTTTCGTCATGTCTCTCAAGCGCCAGCTTTTCTATTGTTTTTTAGTTTTTTTGTGTGATAAAAACAAACTTGGGATGTGTCCCCGAATACTGTTTATGTTTGCATACCAATTGGTACTTATTGTCAGTTAATAGAAACTAAAGAAATATCGTTTGCTAAAGTTAGTAACAATATTATTTGCTAAAAATGTCTTTTTAGAATTTAGTTTTACTAATATTTTTCACGATTTTTGTCTGTGTTGCAGCTTACGTCTGGATATTATGTGATTCATTTTACCTTCTTATTGCTCAATGTCATTTCAGTCTTTCGGTCTAGATCTCTCGTTTTCTCTCGTCGACGCATTAAAAGTGATTATATTCATTAATTAGTACGACATAAAAGTGACTCGCGCACCGAGTAAGCTTGTGCTCGCAGCGAAGCGACCGTTAGGTAAAAGAGACGTCATTTTTACAAAGTCTCGCGTATGTCAATGTGTCAAAGTAAAACTCGTTAAACTTTGTTTAACTGCGTTACATGATAATATGTCGCCGATAAATTACAAATAAGATAAATAGAAGATCCATCTTCCTCCTCGATGTTGCGCCCGGCGTTGAATTTTTCATGAAAGAGGTAACTCGTCAGCGATCGAATTTGAACATTTATTAAGCTATATCTCGGTCGCTTCATCACGTTGATGTTATAAAGGAAACTTGTGTAAATCGCTTAAAAGAGAACATCTTGTTTAATGGGTAAACTCGGGATAAACTGTGCAGATATCGGCCATTTACGGAATATTTTCAGTTTTCATTGCGAAATGTGTGTTTGTTTCTATCAGTATTTCACTAAAAATAAGATATGGTACAATATAATGGCGATGCCATTATATTTCTCTTTTATTGTCAGTTTCACATACAAATAAAAAGATATAGACAAGCTTGTAAATGGTTGACATTGATTTTCCATTATACAAATGAGTTTTAAGCATGCGGAAAAATTTATTACGTGAGTAAATCTATAATTTACAAATAGATAAAAAGATTTATAAATCCGCTAAACGGCTAAATGATTGTGGAGGATTAAGAAGATCTGGATTAAGAAAAATGTATGATAAACGATTTAATTTCATAAAATTAAAAATTTTTGACTTTTTAAAAATGAATTAAGTTACAATCGCTTTTTAAATGCATATATTTTCAAGTTATTTATTTTATACTTTGTTTTTTAAATATTCCCCTTTTAAAGATTAGGAATTTTATTCTGCGGAATTAATACTCGTCTGACTTCTTAAAATCTTATTTTTACACCAGTAAATTCGAATGCAAGAGCAGTGTATATTGTATGCGTTCTCTATACGCATAAGGGAATTCCACGCATCGATTATATTTATTTTTCTCACTTTTAAAATCATTTAGGTCACGTCTCTCGACAGTAAAGCTAAAGCACTCATGATGACGAGGTATAGATTGTAGAGCACAAACAACCCTCCAGCTTGAACATTCGTCGATCTCCTCGACACACGCGTGTTCGAGACAGACGCGTGAAATAAAAAAAAAACGCGATTTTTTGGAATACTGAAATTGGCTTTGCAATAAATTCGATGGCGTTTGAGATCTAACGGATATATCGAAAACACACTCCCACGATAATTGCTCCGCATTGAAATTGGATATCGCGACGAGACTTGACACTACATACTCGAAACGTACTCGTGCCCGTGTAACTCTTAAATCATCGTTAACAAACAAAACGTCGTAACGGAATATCCAGTTCAAATGCGGATTGAAAATTATACGAGTTTCGTGATTAATTTAATTTTTACGTTAACTTTTACGTTGTGTTAATTTTAATTATGTTTACACTACATAAGAAATTTGTTTAATTATGCCGTTGAATTATACACTGCTAAGATATATCGATCTGACCACAAAGCTCGCTAAGTATTTATTATACTTTGCGTTACTTCTTTTAAGAAGAGATAGACATTTTGATCGGACAGCAAACTGATTGCAAACTGTGCTTAAGTCTTAAGTAAATAATTTATTACTTATATTCGCGCTTTCCTTTATCTTTCACTTTATATAACTTTAAAAATGCACCATTGTGCCCGTAAATATGTATATTTCTTGTAAAATATTGCTATACGCATGCATTGTTTTCTAATTTTTTTTCTAACAATCATATCATGTACAAAACATAAATTAAAAGTAATCTTGAGGTTTGATAAGCTCTAATTAAAAGAATGAATAGCTATATCCTCAATTAATTTCAACTAATATTTATAAGATCAGGTCATAGCAAAAACATGACTTATAGGTTGATCAGAATTAATTCAGATGGGTAGAGATCAATTTACATGTAAATGCAACACGTACTTAAAATTGCCCGATTCAAATGAACCATATTACGTATTCAGTGGCTGAAATTTGAAATACGAGGGTGGTTAAAACGAGGTGGACGGAATCGCTCGGCCTGGCGGTCATTCATCGTGAAAGAGCATTACGCTGTACGCGTATAATTAGCCGGAATTTATGAAGACGGCCGCATAGAATAATTGAGAAAGTACAAAAAGCGAAAGGACTCTCATCCGCATTACGGCGGAAAAAGTAAAGTTCTTGGCTGTTGAATCGAAATGTCGACATACCGCCCATACCGGCGTAATTCGCTAAAAGTATGCGGCCATACGTCGCAAAAAGGTGTGAAAGGTTACGTATCGAAACTTAAAAAAAAGGAAAAAAAAGAAAGAGAAAAAGACAAACTGACTGCGTCGTATATACATACGCTCTGGTTAGCGCGAGCAAAGATTTTTATGTACGTTTTTTTTTCATAAATATCGATCCGATCCACACATTGGACGAACCATAAACTCGACTATTTCGCGCGATGTTTGCTTATCTTTCGGCTCGGCTTCCAAGTTCATTGATCGTAATGAGGGGAATTTTGAGGGGCGCCGATATATATAGAAATAAAACTATGTGCGAAAGTAGAGAGAGAGAGAGGGGGGGGGAGGGGAGTAAACAAGCAAAAAGTGATAAGTATTAGAGAGCTTTCATGAATAAATAAAACGCGAACTGATTTTCGTCTCTCGCAGTCTTTCCATCAAGACAAGATTCTGCCAATTCACTTCTGGAACATCTATTTATATCTTTATCCTCGATAGCTCGATTGCTCCGTCAAGTGCTAAGCAAACGACATACATGAATAATCAGTCGAAAACATTGCCGGATTAGTTATCGATGCGACAGGATATTTGCCTTATTTGCTGTATTGGTCTAAGTCGCGTTATCCCCTGATGGCTGATCCTCTCCGCTACGTGCTAAGTTTCTTAATCAACCGTTTATATCATTAATCAGCCGACACTGCGGTACAAGTGTACAAACACTACGAACGAACATGCAGCGGAATAGGCAAGAGGGTAGTAGTGGCAGTGTAGGGAAAATAGAGAAGCAGCACCGTGTGTATCGTGTACCGTGAGCCGTGAGCCGTAAGTCGTGAGCTGTGAGCGTTTGCGGGGGTGAGTGAAGAGGGTATTGGTGGGCGGACGGGGGACGCGCGCGCGGCGCAGTCAGCGAATCAGCAGGATACCGCACCTGATCAATTAAGCTGCTAATCGTGCCGAAATCACTGGTCACTATCGCCACTGTTATCCGTCGAGTGTTCTCCACTATCTCGCGTACCAAGCATCCGACTTCGTGTTTCGCTCGTTTTTTGGCATCGTCGTCTTCCGCCGCTTTTCCTTCTCGTTCTTTTCGTTCCTCTTGTTCCGAATCCCTATATCAGTCTCAAATCGGTCGAATGGTTATTGGATGGACAAGATATTATAATTGGGCAGCAATTTCGTTGACAGCTGCTCGTCGAGGCTGGTTGAGGCGGCGGCGTCAACGAGCACGAGCACGGTGACGACGAGCTTACGAGCTTGCGCGACCCTCGCACCTCGCACGACTAACCGAGGCCTGGAATCCACTGGAATCGGGGCTTGCCTGCCACCCTAGAGCCACCCTTACCTTTACCGTGAACATTGAAGAGCGGCGCCACCCGCCACGAGCGCTACCCCACGGAGAAACTACCCTTTGGATTCGGATCTGCTTCGTGCCTTCGTGGGTCGTAGGGGAGGAGGGAGGATTGTGCCACGCCAGCGCAGCGATATATCGGGTGTGGTGCGGTGCGGTGCGGGGGCCGGTCAGGTGGCGTACAGCATAAAAGCTCTCCAGATTCTTAACCCGCCGGAAGATTTTTACACATTTTCGTGCTTCACACGGCATATTAGCAATAAAAAAAAAAAAAAAAATAATAATAAGTACGAATTGTTGTTGATGGAGACTAGATTTACGTATTTGATTTGATATTTACCGCGTGGCATTTATTTCTCTCTTTATCTCATTCGACATGTTTGTCAATAGCATTTTCTTGTGTCGATAACGTCTTCTTTTATCTCCTAATATTTGAGAGGTATTCTCTTCTCGGTATTTATGTATTACAATTTACATTTATACTACTACTGTCAGAGAGAACTGTCATGTAATAAATGTCAGATGTAAATGTGCGTTAAAAAGCAATTTATTAGATATTATCGTGGCGAATAAGATGAAACTGCACAAATAAAACTTTTCAACTTTTCTCTTGTAACTTTTCTCTTGTGCATGTAATTGTAAAAGATGTACTTTTATAAAATAAACAATATTTTATTAACGTAAAATTGATATATTTTCTATACACAATACTAATAAATAAAAACATATTATAATATACCTTTTTATTTGAGTAGTTCGAAGTATATTAGTGTCTATCTATCTAGCTGTCTCTCTTTCCTTTTCTCTCTTAATTGCTTTTTTTTATTAATTTAATGCAAATTTTTCAAATGTTATTTATAAAAAATTATTAAAAATTATATATTAATTATAACGCAATTAGTTTCTTTATTATATTATTTTAATATTGCTGTTATTTTATACATTTTTTTTATTGCAAAATTAATTATCAATATAAGTGCAATAAAATTCTCCTCCGTTGAATTTTTATTTTACATATTTACTCACATTTATTTTATATATTCAATTTATATACGTATATTCTTGTCCACATTATCCAATTTGAATTCAATCTGTATTATTTGCACATTAATCCGATTGCACTATCGAACTGTGCCCATCTTACTATAGATTTCCCTTACTTACGTTCCTTTTCCTTCACTTCAAGGCGATGTGCTCGTGGTTTCTTTTTCTCGTGTTTTTCTTTCGTGTCGTTCAACCACCTGTAACTCCTTTGAGATAGGCATTTTAAGCTGCATGCATTTCTTCTTTAATCCCAACGTTACACTCTTTCGCATCGTTTTATATTTTTCATGTGGATCGAAAACTTTAATAGTAAATCTATCTGAACGTTATCTCTATTAGGTTTTAATTGTTCAATCAATTATTCAAATTGCTATCCAAAAATTGTATAGGTTTACTAAAAGATATAGCATTATTGTGTCTTTCTTCTTTTATCTATCTGACAAAATTTAGATTAAATTCTTACATTTTAAAAATTAGACGCAGCCATTTCTTGTATTTTTTATGAATTCTTACTATAATTATATAATTATAATATTGTAAATTTAAGGGTTTCTGCGTGAATTAATACAGAAGAACATTTTTTTTACAATTTTTAAGTTCTTTAAGAGAAAAAAGCTGCATTATATAAAACTAATTTAACAATACACATATTTATAAATGTAGAATTTTTTTTTATAACAATAAAATAATGCATAAAAAGTAAAAACGTAAAAATGTATCAACAGTCGAGTAAATTAATTCAATTAAAAATAGATGTTCTATATTACTCGCCATTCGTAAAATAGAAAATGTGTAATGTCTTATCGACATCTGAAAAAACAGAAAATGTGTAAACTTAATAGGAAACGTGTGACAGACTCTCGCGATACAATGTATTTATAAATTATATGTATGTTTATAAATTAAAGTGATGAAAATCATCGATAAAAAGATAGCAATAAAAATTAATTTATTAATTTTTTGTCTAACGAGAGTAATAGCGCGCCACAAAATGCAAAAAAATAAATGATGATAAATTTTTGCATACTTGTTACGTTTATAGTAGACATTTATATTTAATATTTGTTATTCTACATTTATATTGTTAAATTATTGTGTTACTTCATCCAGAAAATAAATTCTAATTTATAATTCAATCACACAATTTTAGTTATTAGCTTATTAATATATTGCACAAATATAATAATTGCAAATGAGAATTCTAAAAATAATAAAGTGAAAGAATAACGAGAGATTCTTATATTTATCGCTCATGTATTTTTATACTCTATTTTTATATTAATTCTATATTGCTGCGATTCAATGATTGCTTAGAGAAAATTGTTGCGAAAAGAGCTACGTCGTAAACAAGATAATCCATAATTAAAGATTAACACGCTAGTTTGTATTAAAATGTATATGTTGTGCTATGCGATAAATACAACACCATGAAAATTTATTTTGATAAGTTTGCTAAATTTAACGTATACTTTGATATTGTTCTGTTAATATTATATGAAAAATATGAAAAAAACTTTTTCGTACAAGCTCTCACTGTACGCGCAACTTATTGCATATGTATGGTAAGAGTCGAAGTCGGAAGTATATATAAATAGACACACATCGCGCTATTCAACAGAATTTCCTTACTTACATCTGCGAGTACGCAATTAGCAAATCTAACATTTTCAATAAGTTATCCAATGCTTAATGCTTGGAAGTACAGTCAGGACACTCTTTATATCTCTGAGCGATTTAAATAAGGAAATGTGCGTACATATGCTTCTGCGACTGATTCCAAATCTATATAAATTCACTTCGCAACTTCAGATAAAATACATCGGATTTCTGATGTAAATAAGTTAATCTTTATTTTGAAAGAAGTTATGATTGAATCGAGAGTTACATTACAAGAAAATATTGATTACACATTACATTTAGAATACATTATTTACTCTTTACAGTGTACGGACATGGGGGACATCTTCAAAAACTTTTCGAAACAATGTTCCTTCCGCTTTACTTACAAATCTCGACAAGTAAGATAAAATGCTCTTCCTTATCCTTTATTGGCAGGACGAACGTGACCTTTTTTATTTTTTAGATCTTTTGTTAATTAAGATATTAAGTGAGGCTCTTGTTGGTATACCGTATAATGCAAGGCAAATTCAGGTCCATCAATAGTCATTCCTATTGATCAAAGAACCATAACGAGTTTTCTTTTATTCATAAAAATAAGTTCATAAAAAATATAACAACTCGTGTTGGCTCTGTGAAATAACCGATGTTACATCAGTTTTTTATGGGTGAACAGTTGAATTTTTAGTGTACACGTTAAACAAGTCGAGTTAATTTTTTATTATATGTATAAATATATAATTTGACCAAAGCTTTGAAAAAAATTGAGCTTCTCTTATATAAAGAGAACTTGTGTAAGTATGCTTTTATAAAGAACTCTTCATCGATATGGTAAAATATAGTAATATCGAAAGTTATACATTTTAGCAGACACTCAGGATGATTGTACGACGGTAAACTGGTAAACATATAAGAACATTTGTCAAGTGTATATTTATATTAATATAGCGCAGCTGGAAAAATAGAGATTAGTAATAGTGGACAATATTTGACGGAAAATTATACGAATGCTTCATAAATAATACTTGACTCGTAGAACCGCTAAAACATTAAAAATATTTTATATATACTTAATTTCTTAATCATCTTATCTAAATTGATTTCAAAGTAAACATTTCATTCTTATCGTTTGAATCGATTCGCCCTTTTCCTATTTCATTTTGGTTTCATTCACAGAACACTCGCGAGAGATGATTCCGCGGCTGTTCCTTATGCATTTCAAATAATATACAATATTTTGTTTTAAAATTATTTTGTAAATTAACTAACGATACGATTATAATTGATCTTTGTTTTCTAAACATGTAAGCTTTATTATTATTATTAATTATTTAATAATAAAAACTTTTTCAACTTTTAAGGAGAGAATTCGAGAAACCTTGATTCGAGATTTGTTGTAGAAAATCATCTCTATTACTAATGTCTATCTTTACAATTGCAGCTGCATAAGATATTTCTAATTCTACTATATATATTTCTCACATACACACATCACACACACGCACACACACACACACACATATATGTATGTATATAATATATATGTGTGTGTGTGTTTTACATGTATTTTATATGTATTTAGTCTTATTGATTATAATATTTATTTTAGATATACTTAACGCTCATTAACATTTACTTCTTTCTTTCCAACAATGGGTTATTACAACGCAATTTGACAAATTGCTGACACTTAAACATAACGATGACAATTAACGTACATTTATTATTTTTCGACATTTAAAATCAGAAGAAATGGATTCGATAACGAAGGCATAAATTATCAGTATGATATGGTGAGTTTTTAGTCGGATACGATATTGCGTTTGCGTAATACTCGACTCATGTAAAAATCAGACTTAAATTTTTCATTTTTGCTCAGTAAAAAAGTAAGTACATACATATGCTTGTAGAGACATCGTTGACGAGAAAAAGATCAATGCTGATTACAAATCAATATTTTATTGCCCATTGTTTTAATTACGTTTGATACTGAACGAAAGACGTCTCGTACTTGCTTCCTTTACACACACATTATGTTTCAATTTATTTAGCATATGAATTACACATTCGACAAAATACACAGCGATAACGACACAGTCAATACGCTGCCGCGCTGTTGCGATTAGCATGTTCATTCGCGGAGATATTAGGCCTTTTCGATTAGCTTGCAAGCTATAGACACGGCATACTTTAATTACTTTTCTAGGCCACATTTGTCACACAATGACAGACTTATAATAGACTCCCGATGTATGTATTTTTCTTTTTTCTCGAAGAGGAGGAGGTGGAGGAGGAGGAGGAAGAAGAAGCATAATTATAAGAGAAATACGAGATAAACCTGAGAGAAAGTAGCTTCTTAGTCAAGACAACGGATTTCATCAACTCGGACTTGATAATTGTCTTCTCGAGTTGTGACTTATCTTAAAATATTAGTTTGTACGTTTAATTATTGATCTGTTAAGCGAAACATGAGATCTGTCTCTGCTTTTGCTTCACAGCTTGGATTACGTTTCCTTCATTGTAACTTTGGAGAATTTGTATTAATGCATCAATGTTAATTTAAAACTACATCTCTAAATTGTTCAGGTATCCAAAATTAAGAAATGCACAGTTGGATCATGCCTGTAGCGCAAAGTGTTGTGCAATGAACGAAAATACAAGTGCGTAGTGCCTGTTAGTGCATGGATATACGACGAAGAATATTCATCATTACTTTTCTTTCTTACTTTTTTCTCTTCGCGCATCGACATTCGATGCAACGAAATGTTATATGGATCTTTAACGATCATTAATATATATCTATAAAAGTGCAGAAGAACGATTTCTTAGCGGGTCATTGGATTTTTTGTTCTTTTTTTTTTTTTTGTCTTTTTTTGTTAAGACGATGGAGAAATACATGTTATTTTTTGCCATTTTACATATAATATCGCTATACGTTTCGTATGTATGTATATGGTCATTCGACTATTCGTTACGACTATTCGTTACACGACGATAGATTGTATTTCCTTTGATCAAGGACGCGAATTATTCGGGCGATCAAACGGCTAGATCGTAACGACGATCGAACTAGTGTAGCGTGTGCCATTCAGCGATTTGCTTCCTCGGTGACTGCGTCATTTGAAGCCAGTGTTCTCGTCCTTGACTGTTACCGCTGTCCGCACCTGTGGCTGGTCCAATGATGCAGGATCCGATGATGGCATTTCCGCCGATCAACTCGCTGCTCGAGTCCAGCACGCATATCTTACACAGACGTAATTTATTAATTAATTATTTTCTTTTTATTTTTAATCTACATATTGTCATCTGCTATTTGTGCAATTCTTTTAAAATATACCGATATACTGTTGTATATACCTCTATAGCCGATGATGCGAGTGATGAAGCAGGTATATTAAACGACATCGCCTCGTTCCAAACGGGATTTGTCGTTGCCCTCCTAACTGCCGTTTTCTTCTTCTTTTTTACTCTTCTTTCTCCACAGAGAAGACTAACTTTCGCGAACGGATCCAATGTCTCCTTATCCTGCATTACATATATATTATTCAGAAGTTTACTGTTTAAGTTAATTATTAAATAATTAGCGATATAAACAAAACAAACTTTTTTTTGTAAAAGATAATAAATGCAGAGGAAATTAGAAAGTACGTACACTTTAAGAAATATATATGTCTTATCTACTAATAAAGAGGATAGAAATATTCCTACTAGGGAAAAACAAGTAAACCGAAGGCCACTCTCATTTTTAAAACAAAAGGCGACGCGCAATTGAAGGAAAAATAAACCATTTATTTGTATTTATATCGATATCGATACAAATCAATATAAATAATCGGCTTATTACATGCGTATATATTATATATGCATATCCTACCTGTTGGGGAAACAGATTTCTAGCTTTCATCATAAGAACCGTGAGCCTTTCGGCACTCGGTAAGTAAGACAATGAAATCAAAACCTCTTGAATCTCTTCCGGCGGTTTGCGTTCCCTCGCTATTTCACCCCAAACTTCTACCGAGGAAGTGGAAGAGACCAATTCGAGGCTGTCCATGGCCACTCTTACCGAACCCACCACATCGTTCCTCGAGAAACGATCATAATCGAATACCTAATTGCATCATAACGTTACGTTATTATTGCAACGATTTTGATTAAATTAGGAATGTGTTTTACTACTACTACTACTACTACTACTATATTCTATCCTACGAATCATTCGATACGATTTTCTACGATATGTAATTGCCTGTAAAACTAGAGTTTTCTCCTGCAGCTCTTCGTAGCTGACGGGAAATTTGAAATGCTGATCGAAAAACGGATTCGGATCGTTCCGGTGGATCTGCGTTTGTCTTTTCCTGCTGTCCACTTCCGGACTGAGAGTCAACTTGACGTAGGGATCGTTGAAACCGCCCTGATCGCTGCCTGCGAGATCGTGTGCCTCGATCAAGTGCACATCCAAATCCGATTTATCAAAGTCATATCTTAAGCGCAGATGAAGCCTGCCCAAATGTTTTCCTGTCCTGCGATTACGCAAATATCGCGATTGATTCAGACGTATCTTTATATGTAATATCTTTAGCGATAATCAAGTACTTTTTGCATATATAGCGAGAGAAAGCAGTTTAAGATCATCAGGAAAGTTTTATAAGCCAAGTTTTATATTATGTACCTGCGAGCGCTGAGAAAGACAGGACCGTCACGTCTTTGATAAAGATCCGGTTGTAAAGAACCAAGTGGAGAAGCAGGTGGTATGGGACCACTGTCGCTGCTAATGGATCGCAGAGAAATAAGCATTTTATCACATTTTCAAATTTATGTTCAAAATATACTCTATATATTGATAAGAGAATTCGATAAAATTTTAATAATTATCCAAGACAAATCCGCGTACGACCTCTCTCTCTAATAATTAATGCCTCACTCATAATATTACAGACAGAAATTCTGAAAGTTAATATTATATCAGAATATTTATTTAGAGATTAATTTATAGAGAAAAGAATTAATTAACATATTAACATATTGATGAAATATGTTATATAATTTGTTCTATAATAATAATAATATTATTATTAATACGTTTATAGAAATAATCTCTCCTTTGACATTTTCGTCAAGCGCGCGCGTTTACCTGAATTTTATTATGTCATTCTACACAGAAATGACGTTCTTCACATTTTCATGAAGATTTTTCATGAAGAATATATATTCATCACGTTTATGAGAATTCTGTTATTTACCTTATGGAAGCACGTGGTGGGATGAGGAGGGGCGATAAGCAACGACTGGTCTGTCTGGAAGTACTTTGAACGGCATTCATCGGCGAACACCCGCAAGTGGAACTTACACCCGTTGCTACGGACGACAAAGAGGTTTGTGAGGGCGACGCATGTCCACTATGCAAGCTGCCCGTGTAACTGGCAGGACTTGCACAACGTGCATCCAAGGACGCCGCACGAGCTGGTGAAGGAGATCTGTGGGATATTTTCAAACTATACGTCCACGTATGTTACGCAGCAATACATTTTTATTGTGTTTATAACTTTACGCAAAGTTAATAAATACCATTCACCGAAACTTAAAGAGAAAAAGAGCTATTATATTTATTTTCAGATATTCACATTTACATTAAATAGTAATAAAATGTATTGTATTTTACTATATATACTGACCTCGAGCTTCTGCTAGGTGGATACGAAGAAGCGGCGTGTAGAGGATCATGTCGCGCATGATGTCGCCCGTCCGGACCGAATGCTCTAATTTGAGGCGATGATCCTCGATGATTCGAAGAACAAGATGCACCTTCCACCGAGCTCTGCGAGCTAACGGATGAATTTCTAGCCAACGTTCGACTGCCACTTCCGCCCCCGCCTGGATAACTGCGACTCTGATGGGGTAAGCCTTCAGGGAAAACGTATTACATAAAATTAAGCGGGATGAAAAATTATCATCGTAATAACTAGAAGATAGCTTTCGAGAGCATTTCAATTATGCACGACGATGGTTTACAAATTTCTTCGGGGTAATCGAGTTCCGTCCGTGAAAATAAACGATGCATCGAGCGCACATCGATATATATAGAAACAAAACGCGAAATACTGTATACTGCATTAAAAATCGTCGGGAATTAAAAACCTTAAATGCTTGTTTTTGCGTTGGTGCAGACAGAAATATCTATAAACCATCTTCACAGGCATTGATTAAAATCAATTGAGCTTCAACCACTTGATTGTCTCTTCTTTAAAGATTTTAACTATCGTATATTTCTCATAAGCAATATATTGCATATAATTTTCTAGGAATCGTATTGAAGGGATGTGGAAAAAGAGTCACTTAAATTACGCATAACTCCGATTAATATTAATATTTGCGTTAAGAATTCCATTAAAAGCACTCATAATTACCCGATTCGGTTACCGAAGGTTGTACCGCGTGTTGCTCCTTCGCAACGTTAAATTCCTGAAATAGAAAATTAGGACAATTAGAATTCTCTTTAATATACCAACAGTAACTCGATAGGAAGCTCGTCGGGTTTATTCAATCCGAACGTGCTTCATACTTGTTAAATATTCGCCGGATAGATTTTTAATTATCAATCCGCCGCGCCGGGGGCACCGTGGTTGCCGCGGGCCTTACGACCCTCGTGGTTCGAGGCCCGCTCCCCACCTCTTAAGCTGGTCACACACACTTTTTCGTAACAGTAACAGTAGGATTTCAACCAATCGTGTTACTCAATTCGGGAACGTACGGCCGTACGTTTTCGAATCGAGCAACGCGATTGGTCGAAATCCTACTGTTACTGTTACGAAAAAGTGTGTGTCCGGGGCCTTAAAGGTGGGAGCACCGCGGCTGTCGCCCGGTTTCGGAATCGCGAGTTGGGCTCTAAGAGCTCTAAGAGGGGGGAGGGAACCTGTCGTTTAGCGAAACCACTGCCAAGGGAACAGGCTTGGAAAAATTAGCGGGGAAAGAAGCGACCCTGTTGAGCTTGACTCTAGTCTGGCACAGTGACACACTCCTTCCCCCCTCTCGTCCCGGGGGCGGGTGTGCGGTCGGGGACTGCCGTGCTCCCGTGCGCTAAACAATCCCGGAAAGAGGGGTGGAGGATGGGGACGTTGTCCCCCTCATCTGCCACAAGTTAGAGATGCCCGGAAAACTGGGCATGGCACGGAGGGGGGGTGACAGACGAATTAGTGCGTTTCCCTTGTTAAATTCATAGGGTTAAATTAAACTCAATTTTGAGTAATTTTTAACTATTCCATAGGTCGCCACTGCTCCTACTCAATATGTAGTTAATTTAACTAAAACAATGTTAATTTGACTAATAGAGTTAAAATAATCCTATTTTGTTTCAAACTAATAAATTTTGACGCACATGATAGTTAAAAATAACAAAATAAATCTAACTCATGGTATTGGTTTAAATTTCATCCTCTAACCTTTAACAGTGTAAAACGTGCCGAGAGGGACAACCGGGGGATTTTTAGTGGGTTGGAGTCCCACATAACCGCCCTCCCCGCCCTGGGGGAGGGAGTATCCGTGCGGATTTCCCTTCGTAAAAAAAAAACTTAATTTAAAAATTTAATTGAATGTATACAGCAGCGCGCGTACAGCTGTGCGTGACGCGTGACTCTCGCTCCAATTTTGCATTGGAGAATTTCTCGACAAGAAATTTCTAATATTTTTCTCGGATGAGAAATTCTGCTGGAATTTATTTGCGCGAAATATCTTTACTCCATACCTGTTTATATCATAAAATAATCATATCGTTGCGGAAATAAACTTGATATTTATTTTTCTATATATTAATGTATCATTATGATGTTTATTATGAATGACACGTGTCATAGGCAATGTATGAGATGATAATATTTATTGAGAACATAAAAATTTATATATAGAAAAAGAAAAATGTGAGAGAAATGATATACGGTTAAATGAGAAATAGAAAGTTTAAGTGTTTTCTCACAATATTTTTATTTTGTAAAATAAAATTATCTAATTGCATATTTGTCAAATTTGTATTACATGGAACGTAATTGCGGAAAAGCAGCTCTCGCCGAGTAGAGAATATACTATCTTTTCAATAATTCTCTTTTAAGTGATTGCAACTTATATTTACAATCAGATTCTCATAAATATAATAGTGTAAATAATGTAAACTCTGACACACAGAGCAAATTTTACGTCACTGATGATTCCATAACATAAAGAATATTACTGATACTCGTATTCAAAATTTCCCAGTAAATTGCACATTAATTAATTTGCACTATAATATACCAACGGTTTCGTATATCGACGTGTATGCGCGTATTGCGCGTATCAATGTATTCTCCGGCATTGCCAGGGATACGAGACATTAATTACCCTTTGTTTTAGTCATTCTTTATTTCTGCCGTTTCTGGCTTTACTGCTGCAGAGAATTATGTCGATATTTTCCTCTACTGCAGGTATCACTTGCGTGCGTGCGCACACGTGTGTGCGTGCAACTTTTCTCCGTGAAAGCAAATGCAGCATGCATTTTAACGATTTAATCGTAACTTGGTGAATAGGTGATTCGTATTCTGTTGCTTTACTTGTCGGCGGAGTTAGCGTTTTAATTAAAGATCGCTTGTTTCAGGAGTTTCAACTTATTGTTGTAATAATATTTGTTCGGCGCGGTGACTGTTTCACTCATGGACTCATATGACAAAGTTAAGCTTTTTAGTTTTCTAGCAACGGACGTGATTAAATGAATAAAATATATTGGGCAGAGTTGCTTCTATAACTCAATTATCAATGTACATTTTGAATAAAAAACGTTTTATTTAAGTTGAGAAATTCTTAAAAACTGTAACCTATATACATGAATATCTAACATTTTAAATATTTTCTGTCAAAAATGTTGAAAATAAACGCAGAATAAGTTATAAATGTGTTTGCTAATTTTAACCGTGACTTATACTTCTGAGAAAATCTAGAGTGAAAAATTGTGATACAACCATGAAACGTAAAGGTCAATATAAAAATTTTCTATATGCATATATACATCTTACAATTAGTTTATGAACATATGGATATATATTTAATAATTAACTGCAATGTGTCACTCACATTGCACATTCAATAAGATACACATGAATATTGTATTATTGTCCCTAATTATATTGTATATTTATACACGAAACAAGGACTCGCTTAGTTTTGTTCTAAATCTGTTTGTTATAACTTATATCGGCCTTTCGGGCAAAGTTTCATTTTATTTTATTTTATATAGAAATCAATGTTTGATGTTGAAATAACAATAACAGAAAGAAAACGTTTCTAAACGATACAACAACCACGTGAATAGAATTTAGTCTTCTTAAAGAAATGCGATTTTTATTCGAGATGGTCTTTTAAGGATAGTAAGTATTCAGATGGCGGAAATAATCGAATGGTTCCTTTGATGTTTCGAAGCATTCTCCATAAGCCCTTGATAAGGACGAACCTTTGAATTATGAAGCCAAGGAGGGTAGGGAAGAGAGGGGGAGAGAGAGAGAGAGAGAGAGAGAGGGAGGGAGAGAGAGACTCAAAGATACCAACTTCGTGTTTCAGCATCGTGATAAGAGGGTAGGTGGCAGTTACGGGGTGAGGTCGCTAGAAGCTGCCTTTGACGGGTCGATACTTGAAGCAGAGCACGGAACGGAATACACGGTTCCGCCCATCGAGTCGAAACATCAAAATTGCCATCGTTTTCCTATCTGCGATATTATATCATCGATTGAGATTTATGTTCACAAAAATATATACCAACAATTAACATAAGTATTTAAGTGTTTGTGATGTGTAAGCGTGCTAACTGACGAAACCTTCTGTATAAAATTTAGCAGAGCAATACCATTGCTCGTGTATCGGACGTTATTTGATGTCTGACAAATTAGACACAATCTTTATACTTCTAACTAGAGGCCTATAAATGATAAACAAAGGTATATACGAAATCGATACTATCAATACAGAGACTAACAGCTGTTTATCACGATTTGAAATGTTAATTTTCCTTTTTGTTTAAAATGATTATATTTTTATTATTTCTTGTATTTAAGTAAACTACAGGAAATCCTGGATAATATATTTTACGTATGTCACATAATATCGCGTACCTACTCTAAAATTCAGCTTAAATGTGCATTTGTTTCCTTTCTTCAGAGGCAATAAAATTGTTACAATTTTTTATGTTGAACATTTAATTAAGCAATAAAATACAAAAACTACATGCATTATAGATCTCGATTAAATATCAAAGCGATCAGGATTAAAAAACAAAAATGCAAACGACTTAATTAAAATTATATAGTAATAATCATAGTGATAGATCTTTTCGTGTGAATCAAAGCTGTCTCGATAACACGGCGTGCGCATGCGGAAAAGCGCAAAACTACGAATTATTAACGACATTAAAAATTCATATATGCACGTGATACAAGAATTTTTTTCTTTTTTTCTCTCTGCGAAACTTATTTTATTACGACGTAGCGTCCACTTTAATTTTACCCAGCGGCAGAAAAATTAACTTGCTTTATCATGCAAATTTTGTCCGACACAGCGATGACCGGTACGTAGCGTACTGGAACGAAGTTCCTTGTAGTAGATAAAACATTTCACGTCTGGAATGACGTCCCATAAAAGCCGCGAACGCAGAATATTCGAGGACGTACGACGAGCTCGCACGGAGTGCGGCAGGTAAAATATGTTCACTTAGAAAATGTACCGTCATCGATCATGCATAATAAATATCGGTGGCAGAATTTAGTATAGTCACCGTTAAACCTAGGCGTTAGAATAGAAGCGACACAACAAGCGATATAAAACGTGGAAACATTAAATTTAAATCTATGGACTTTTTATTATATAAATATATTATATTATTATATTATTATATTATTATATTATTATATTATTATATTATAAAATCAAAATTAGTTGTGAATAATTAAAGTTATCTACTGTTGAATATTTCAGAATATAATGCAAACTAAAGCATTGCACATATAAAAAGACGCCTTTTCAAAACATAATATTTTGGTAATAGATTTTGCTTGCAGTCAGTTTCATTTAAAATTATATTGGTTGTACATAAAATTAGAATTGTTTTTAACATCCAAATTTTATCAAGTTCTTATAATCGCATTAGATATAAAAACGAAAAGTTACTTTTCGCGTTCTATTACATTTGTCTATTACATTATGTCGCTGTAGTCTAAAAACTGAATTTGTATTTTTAAGATTTTTTTTTTTTTTTTTTTTTTTTTTCATGATCATAAAGAAACGAAGAATTCTTATAAGAATTATGTATAAGTGCAATATTTTATGCAACAAAGAGATATTAAAAGCGTCATGTTTATTTTCTGTCTACAGTAATAAGTATATTTCATGCAAAGCAAAATTAGCTATTTTATTACAAGGGATGATTTTAATGCGCAGTAACATAAACATAAACAAAAGTATATAAACCTGCATGTGAAATTTTTTATAATTCTTCTATGAAGAAAATAGTACTTTGGAGTAAGTAGCATTGTGGCCGTGCAGAGTTTATATTAGTGCCTTCGGTGGTAAATTATAGGTACACGTATGCACACACGCTGTCTTCCAGCACATTTTAAAAATACCACACATGTATTTCATACTTGGAGAGAATAGCGCTATAATGCGCTAAAAATATTATATGATTATGTCGGAGAACGTATTCTCTGTACTTAGGTGCGTCGGAAGCAGCGTTTCTATTGGGATGGAGATGCGCTGAGTTACGATCCGCAATTACAAATAGCTTCTTTTATTTCGCATCAAGTTCACGCTTGATTATTGTGAAATTTCTCGGAACGCGCGAGACTACGAAATGAAGTTATCCGAGACTTGATAACAAAGATGGAATTACAACTTTTTTACACAAAAATTTAATCTTTTACATGAAGCAAGCAACGAGATACAGTTCATAGTAATTAAAGTATAGTTTATGGAAAAACAATGTTCTTAGATTTAGGATATAATTATTAAGTTCTTCGACTTTCCGATAATAATGCATTTGTATTATATTGAAATAAAACTCAACTGTAATAAAATATATTATTTGCAAGTAGAAAAATTTAGGTAAATGTAAGTCAGAAATAAACGAATAATTAATAATTAAAAAAAAATTAAAATATTCTTAAATACCTACTGGGAGAAAAATATTACTATTTTAAAATAATAATACAATAGAGTCTTTCAATAAAATTTTTACTATTGATCCACATTCTATAAGATTTTCAAAGCAATTACAATTTAGAATAATGTATAGATTTAGTCGAATATTTTATTGTCAGATTTGCAACATATGTATATTATAATATCGCAAGTTTGACGTGATTTGTCAAGAGTTTTAGAAATTGGACGCATGTCAATCTGTGACGATATCTCGATCACGAATGATCGTGTGTAGCTGTCATAGCTGTTCCAATATCAATTAACCACTCCTCGTTCCTTGTCAACTGAAAGGCATTGATCCGGAACGTGGCAGACGTCGTTTTGCGCTGTAAAATTAGCTGTATTTGTTGAATTTTAATTAACTTTTACGTCAGAGTTGTATGTACATGCTCTGTAAAAGTTTGCTACGCAGGACGACAATAATCGATAATCGAAAAAAGATGATAATAAAGATTTGATAAGATGCAGTAACGAATAAATTTGAGTTTCGACTATATACGTTCATCTATATAACGAATTATACGCCCCTGAGATAAAAGTCCTTTATTATATTACATTATATTATATTGTACAGCATTTGTTGAGAAATTGAATCATAATTATTTTTATATACGACTATATTTAAAGTTGTATACTCGATATCAAATTATTAAATAATCAGTAATTTATATTATTTAGACAATAATATCTTTATTACATAACATCTCTGATTTAAACATATTTGCATGTGTTAGTAATACGTAGAATAGAATACTTTTAAGTTTTTATGTTCTGATTTGTTTTTAACAAATTTAAAAGATACACAATTGATATTTATTATTTAGCGGATAACAATAGGTAACGATAGGCGACGTCTATGCGCGATAAACTTAATTTCCATTCAATTAATTGTGATGGCGCAATCGGCTATCGATTCAAATCCTCTATACTTTATTCTATTAACAAGTGAGCGTTTCTAGGACGACGCCGACGCTGAATCGGTGGATATAACAGTCAACTCTTTCTATGATGAGCTCCAAAACTCAATTTACTTATAGTGATTCCATTACATGAACATCAATATAAACTTACGTAACTTTTATTTTACTTGAGGACTTTATTTCGCAATTTTTTATAAATTCCAAAAAATTCTTTAAATATCGCAAAAATTACATGTTTTTGCAAGAGAATTATCATAAAATTGCATACCACAGAAATAGCATTGCTTGGAAGATAAAAAATAATTATAATTAAATCCGTCGTTCGAGATTAGTTGCACGTGCAACGTAAAATGGTCGCGACACGCAAGCAGAGAATGCGGTGAGGGAAGTCACACGCGTATAACAAAGAGAGAAGCCCACGCTAGAACGGACGCAACAAGTGCATCCAGATTTCCGAGGTGTTGAAAGTACATAGCACTATCGCGCGTACGTCTAAAGTTTTTGCGAATAATCCGAGGTATTTTTCTTTCAGATTTCTATCCTCGGCAAAATCTTCAAAGACAATAGCTAAATTTTTTAGATGCTTTCGAAAATCTTTTGGATGTCTCTGAATATTTGAAATTGGTCAAGATTTTATTTAGAGCAAGGACCACACATACATAAATATGTGAAAATGTATTTCGTACGAAATAGAAAAAAAATATATCTACCCCGGGAAAAAAATTGATGAAAAATACAAAATATAAAATATACAAAATCTTCTATTACAAGTACCAAGTCATTAGCTGCAACTGTTTAACATTTTATGTATACAATTGTGAAATATATATATAGTTGTACCTCCGAACTGGTCGAAGTTGTACTGTCGGCACTATCGGTATTAGCGACGGAAGAGAGAGGCGATCTCGTGCCTCTTTGGGCCCATCTACCCTTGATTATCGCTACTCCTGTCACTGCGCCGATCCTAGTAGCCGCGCTTCCACCCGACGGGTTGTTCGACATGTTCTTGTCTCCGGTTGCCGCACCGCCACCGCCACCGCCTCCGCCTCCGCATAACTCCAGGACATCGCCCAGAACCTCTGACAATTTGTCCGGCACTTTGACGAACGCGTGCAAAACAACTGTCCGAGTTGGAAAGTCGCGAGACGAGCCTCCGCTCTCGTGACAATTGAGTCTACTGTTTCCTCGGCAATGCGTGCGACTTTAATAACAGAGACTCATCCGAGATAATTAGCAAAAGGATGCCGGTGACTCAGATGATTTAGCGTAACCCTTTACCGCTTTTGTGCCTGTAATCGTGAAACTTTTGCCGTCAAAAGTTTAACGCCGCTCGCGCGCGTTAAACACTTGGACGTCCGACGCGAATCTACTGCTTTAACAATCAATTCTGGAGTACCTGGCGCGATTCTCGAGCAAACGTTAAAGTTTACATTCGCATACGGAGTATTTGGAAAGTGGCGCGTTTCCTCGAGCGATTGGAGTTTCGAATTCGTCTCGACGTGGAATAACAATTTCACAGAAAGTCGCGCGCGAATCTCTGTGTCCTGCGATAAAAATCAATATTTATTTACTCGCTTGACTATTAACAGAAATAAATTTTCACATCAGTTAATAGTATAAAAGCTTTTAGTTAATGCTATTAATGAGAAGCTTTTATTATAATAGCATAAATATTACAAGCGTACTGTATATATATATGTACATATGTATATACTGAAGGAAAGTATACGAAATAGACTAAATTGATCAAAAATAAAAATAAGCCATTGAAAGTAGAAAATAATTAAATATCTGATCCGATACCTGTTACCAGAATTTGTGATGTTTGATTCTATCAATTATTAACTTAAATAATCTCATTTCGACGGATAGTATTTTCAATATTGCGTAATTTGTTATTGTTGCATTAGATATGACTGCATATCCAACGTCAATAAAGTTCGTGATATTAATTACGTATCATTTGAAGTAAAGATGCATTTGCCTAGGACGTAATTCGCTTTCGTTAAATCAATCAGTCGCGTTACGATATTGCCGTACGTTTGTGGCCGATTAATTACAGCTCGTCACTTTACCTAAACCGATTCGGATATAGCCCCGATAGCGCACTCTCATCACCAATCGAGATTATACGCGTTTATTGTACGATTAAAAATTCGGATTTTTCTCTGATTTCCAAAATCAGAGCGATGAAAAAATTTACATTGTTATAAAAATACAGGTTCATGCTTTTTTTATAATATGTTAAGTTTAAGAAAAATATTAGATTATTTAAAGTAGATTACAATTATACATTTAAGTGATAAATTTTTAAAAATTTAAATGATAAAGGTATGCCACTAAATTTACATAAATTATAATATAAGAAACAATTACTGCTTTGATATTGAGTAAAGATCAATAGATTGCTGGAACGATATATTAGTATAATAATGATAATTCTGTAGCACAATATTTATTGAACACAGTATGTTTTAAATTTCGAATAATTAATTTTACATAATTCGCATTACATATCGTAGAATTTAGTTCAAGAGTGGCACGTCAAATTTTTCTATGTAAAAATCACCGTCGTCATTTCTAAACTGTCAACATGTAATCAAATTATTCAAATTATCTAGTTTATCCAGAATTTGTTTTTTCTTTTTTATCTTTGACCATCACACGTTTTGAAGAATCATGAACATTATATTAAAACTTTCTTGTGCTATCTTAATTTTTTAGATTAGTAGAATGTCAGGACGATTGTTAGATTTACATAAGTGTCACGAGAGTCTCATTGCGCTATAAAGCGTTTAATCAAAAAAGAACATTCTAGATCGATTTTCAATAAACACCACGAAAAAAGAGTAGAGGTGCTGATCTAAACGTCAATTAAAATCGATATTTATTCTGATTGACGTATCTCTCTACTAAGGTTCCTCAAAATTATATTACCGCGTTATCTGGCTTGGACTTAAGTCTCTCAAGGATTATAATCCTTTTCTTGCAGCTATCCGCATTTTGCCCTACTTTCTACAAATTTATCTTGCTCAATAAAACTCCGCTTCGTTTTTCGCTCTCGAGAATCGCCACTTTCCACGTTAATCGCGTATAAAGCTGAATAGAGGGACGTCTGATTTCATTACGATTCAGCGGTCGTGTACGACCGCAGCTCATTACTCTATCCGTGACCCGATTCAATTAATTTTACGTCACAACTGCTTATTTTATCTTTCTCCATTAAGGACGAGATGAATGTCTGAACAGTTACGGATTACAACTACTTAGACGCCACGCTGACCCGATTCGTCGTCGGTCGCCCAAGTAGTATAGCAACAAGCGGACAGCCTCGGTTTCACGACACGCAATAATGATTAATTGTATTCTTTATATAGGTACTCTCTCATTAGGCTCACGGTATACTAACTGTTTAATGAGCGTCGCGATCAGTACGATTATCACCCACAGTCACAAGATTAATTTCATTCGAGCACTCTATGAAAATACGGGATACTTTTCGTCGACTTTCGATCCCGTTCTCGGTGCGTCTATCACGACCTGACATGGATGTGTGTCACCGGGTATCACTGTGCCGCGATACTGGGCTAGCCCGACTGACTTTATACGCGCCCGACCAGTGCCAGGGCTCGTCGTGCACCACCAGAAAACGACGATTCGCCGCTGAGCGTAGCTGGTGGCTGGAGGGTGGTGGGCGGCCGGTTCCGCCACCGAAGGTTGTAGAGAAAGAGAGAGAGAGAGAGAGAGAGAGAGAGAGAGAGAGAGAGAG